>NC_084530.1:15509684-15809684 GCF_024500275.1 Phycodurus eques
AAAATTTGGAGTATTACTAAAATTGGAATAGTCTGCGTCTGTTTTTGATCATTTTAATCCCATCTTTTGGTACATTTTAGTAAAAAGGAGCACTGAGTTAACATAGACTGCTATGTTAGCTTCTCATGGCGACTGGCTCGTTGTTACATGCATGTCCCTTTTATCAAATAGTAGCATTTTGTGTGTAATATCTTTTAACGTTTTACATACTGTAAATCACATCACTGGTTGAATCTGCTATATGCGGAACGTCACGTGAGCAAACCCAGAAAACAGGTTAGGAGACTTCCTTCGTATGCTACGGTAATGAGCATGACTACGGTTTAATAACATATTGTTTGAAGCCGAACTGGCTTAAAAAAAAAAAAAAATACAAATTTTCTTGATGGATTTAAGTTGCCTACATGAAATCATTTATTTATACAGATATGACATGATATACTGTATGTAAACAAGAACAAAGCTTAAACCTCAAATATTTGCCATCTTTGTTGGCTCTGAGGTGACATCTTGTGTTAAAAAAAAGTAAACAAAAAAAAAAAAAAAAGACCTTGTTAGACGTTTGAAATTCCCACGGGGTTTTGTCACGGTCTTACTTCGCTATTCACCCGAGCCAGGAGGAAGTGCTTCAACCCATTTTACCGAATCAGGTCGTCGGTTGCGCATATACATACACTTGTGACGGTTAATATTTAAAATACTTGTTTTCCCTTCTTATTTGTCATGACTTGTTGTTGTTTTAACAAAATAATAATAAGGATAAAAAAGTGAAACATTGCTTGAAGTGTTAATCGAGGTTTTATGATGGTGTCGTTTGAACAAAGAAATTTTTTTGGGTGAAACTGGTACAAGGTATTTCTATTGTCAATTCTACAATATGCGTAGCACATACAGAGGATTGAGATTATGGTACTCAAGGGCCCACAGTGCTACAAAAAAATTAATAAAAAATAATAAACATCATTATAAAGAAGCTAAATAAAACTATGGTATATACAGTATAAAAAGTGTAAATTAAATGTGCAAATATAAAAGATTAGGAGACGTGCAACATAGTCAAAGTCTGATTACCAAGGCGCATAAAGACATCTAGAAATTAGACGGCAGTGTGGGGAGGTGTACGCTTGTGTGTGCATGCGCAGAGGTTGAGCGGGCAGAGAGTTCAGCTTCCTGACAGCCTGATGAATAAAACTGTCTTTAAGTCAGCTGGTCCTGGCCCACAGACTCCCCAGTCTCCTCCCTGATGGCAGCAGACTGAAGAGGCTGGGTGACATCCCTTACAATGCGGAGGGCTTTGCGGGTGAGGTGGGTGCTGTAAATCTCCTGCAGGTAGTGAAGAGAGGTTCCAATGGTCTTCTCAGCTGCCCCCACTATGCGAGAGAGTCTTGCAGCAGGATGCAGTGAGGGCTCTGTACCACACGATGCAGCTAGTAAGGATGCTCTCCATGGTCCTTCTGTAGAACGAGCGCATGATGGGGGTCAGGGCTCTGGCTCTTCTCAGCTTTTGCAGGAAGTAGGGACGCCGGTGAGCTTTCTTGGCCAGTGATGAGATGATGTTGGTCCAAGAGAGGTCCCCAGTGATGTGCACTCCCAGGAACCTGGTGCTGCGCACTCTCTCCACCGCAGCACCATTGATGTTCAGGGGAGAATGCTGGGAGTGCACTCTCCTGAAGTCCACTACAATCTCCTTGGTTTTCTCCACATTCAGGGAGAGATTGTTGTCCGTGCACCACCCGGCCAGGTGGCTCAGCTCACTCCTGTAGTCTGTCTCGTCCCCGTGGCTGATGAGACCCACCACAGTTGTGTCGTCTGCAAACTTGATGAAGAGGTTGGAGCTGTGTATCGGTCCAGGTATGTGAGGGCAGAGTAGAGGGCGGTGGTGATGGCATCATTGGTTGACCGGTTGGACCGATATGCAAACTGGAAGGGGTCCAAGGAGGGGAGGTGGGATGACTTGACGCACGAAACACTTAATCAGGATGGAGTGAGCGCTACCGGACGGTAGTCACCAAGCACGAGGGAGATGACTTCTTCGGATGATAGTAGTGTCTTTGAAGCACGTATGGACAACAGTCTGACTC
This sequence comes from Phycodurus eques, assembly GCF_024500275.1. Lineage (NCBI taxonomy): Eukaryota > Metazoa > Chordata > Actinopteri > Syngnathiformes > Syngnathidae > Phycodurus > Phycodurus eques. The sequence goes on from NC_084530.1 coordinate 15,511,766, forward strand.
AAGGAGGTGTTGAAGATGTCCGTGAAGACATCTGTGAGTTCAGCTGCACAGTCCCTAAGAACACGACCAGGTATGCTATCTGGGCCCGGAGCTGTACGTGCTTTGATCCTGCTGAGGGACCTTCTCAAGCTGTCCCGGGTCAGTCTCAGCACCTGGTCATCAGGAGGGGTTGGAGACTTGTGTGCTGTTGTGTGCCTCAAAGCGAGCAAAGAAGTTGTTTAGCTCATTCAGCAGGGAGGTGGAGCTGTCACATGTCTGTGGTGAGGGTTTGTAGTCCGTAATGGTCTGAATACCTTGCCATAGACTCCTGGTATCACTGCTGTTACTGAAGCGGTGGAAGATCCTCCTGGAGTACTCCCTCTTGGTGTACCTGATGCCATAGGACAGATTGGTCCTCAGGCCCTCCTCATCCCCAGATCCAAAAGAAGCGTTGTGGACCTTCAATAGTCTGTTCCCCACACATGCCACTTAGAATTAAGGCCAACAATTTCTATCTTGGTCTCATTAGACCAGAGAATCTTATTTCTCACCATCTTGGAGTCCTTCGGGTGTTTTTCAGCAAACTCCATGCAGGCTTTCATGTGTCTTGCACTAAGGAGAGGCTTCCGTCGGGCCACTGCCATAAAGCCCCGACTGGTGGAAGGCTGCAGTGATGGTTGACTTTCTAGAACTTTCTTCCATCTCCCGACTGCATCTCTGGAGCTCAGCCACAGTGATCTTTGGGTTCTTCTTTACCTCTCTCACCAAGGCTGTTCTCCCTCAATTGCTCAGTTTGGCCGGACAGCCAGCGCTACGAAGGGTTCTGGTCGTCCCAAACGTCTTCCATTTAAGGATTATGGAGGCCACTGTGCTCTTAGGAACCTTAAGTGCAGCAGAATGTTTTTTGTAACCTTGACTAGATCTGTGCCTTGCCATAATTCTGTCTCTGAGCTCTTCAGGCAGTTCCTTTGACTTCATGATTCTCACTTGCTCTGACAAACACTAAGCTGTAAGGTCTTGTAAAGGCAGGTGTGTGTCTTTCCTAATCAAGTCCAATCAGTATAATCAAAAACAGCTGGACTCCAATGAAGGTATAGAATCACCTCAAGGATGATCAGAAGAAATGGACAGCACCCGAGTTAATTATGAGCTTCACAGCAAAGGGCCTAAATACTTTTGTGTGATATTTAATTTTTTCTTTTTTAATAATTCTGCAAAAATTCGGCACGGTGGAAGACTGTTAGAGCGTCAGCCTCACAGTTCTGAGGACCCGGGTTCAATCCCCGGCCCAGACTGTGTGGAGTTTGCATGTTCTCCCCGTGCCTGTGTGGGTTTTCATGCGGGCACTCCGGTTTCCTCCCACATCCCAAAAACATGCATACATTGGAGACTCTAAATTTCCCGTAGGTGTGACTGTGAGTGCGAAAGGTTGTTTGTTTGTATGTGCTCTGCGATTGGCTGGTTCAGGGTGTACCCCGCCTCCTGCCCGATGACAGCTGGGATAGGCTCCAGCACGCCCGCGACCCTAGTTGAGGAGAAGCGGCTCAGAAAATGGATGGATGGATGGATAATAATTCTGCAAAAATTTCAACAATTACATTTTTTTCTGTCAATATGGGGTGCTGTGTGTACATTCATGAGGAAATAAACTTAAATGATTTTAGCAAATGGCTGCAATATAACAAAGAGTGAAAAATATAAGGGGGTCCGTACCCAGTGTACAATAATAGAGTTGAAACTGATAAACAATCTTAGAAAACGTAAAGGCACTGTATTGCACATTTAGTTCACATTTCCTGTACAGTGTTTCGCTGCTCCACATTTGGGTGGATTTCTCACTTTACAAATGAGCTTCATTAAGTTTTGGCTGGTGGCATTTATATCACTGCACGGCCTTTTAAAAAAAAAGGTTACTTTGCAGTATCATAAAATGTAGATACTACCATTCTGTACTTCTTCTCCAATCAAGAATGCATTTTGTCATTTACTGTAACATGTACAAAAAAAAAAAAAAAAAAGATGTGCACACTGAGCACATTGATGCTTTCTTTTCACCTTCTGGACTATTTTAACATGCAAACCCTGAGCTGTGTTCGTGTTTCTTACCACATGGCATGCATGTATGTTGGAGGCAAGCGAGGGCTGCTGACTGGTGTACAGTTGTATGACCTCATTATCCTCTCTGCTAATAGGAAATTGCGGAATAAGCTGGCCACCAGAAGGTCCTGGCGAAACAACTTCTGGAACAAATCTACATGCAGACAGAACAAAAGAGGTATTTAACACAAAATACCTGATTAATAAATTTAAAAACTACCTCAGATACTTAAGGAAAGGCAAGAAGGTGCACCCTGTGCATGTGTTTTGACAACAGAGGGCAGAGATCTGCAGGAAAAAAAATATTGTTTCTCTTTAATTCCTATGAAGTGACCAATATAGGATCAAAATGCAGTGTGGCACCTTGGGCCAGCATGTTTTTTCTGTGGGTTTTTTTCTCCAGGTACTCTGGCTTCGACACAATATACACCCCAAAATGCATGTTACATTAATCAAAGCCTCTAAATTACCCATCGGTGTGAATGTCTGATGTCCAGGGTGGACCCATCCTTTCCCAAAGTCAGCTGGGATAGGCTTGAGCTCAACTGTCACCATAAACCGTATAATCAGTAGAAAATGGAACGGATGCGGACAAAGCAATTTCATGCAGCTGTTTTGCTTTTTATTATGGTTATGGTATTTGATTTACAGTATGATCAAGATTGTGTGTGATACACGAAAGAAATATTTTGACAGAGCTGATAACAGTGTTTGACAATAGTCTGTGTGATTTGAATGAGGTGTGCAGCAGAGCCTCATTACTGGTATTCTCCCTGACGTGGGCTGCATCATTATCAGGAGAGCCCTGGAGGTGGGGGGTTTAAAAGGCTTTGGCAACCATCAGCATTGTCACATTGCTACTGGAGCTGGGAGCTGGTGTGCCTGTGGATATGTGCTGCATAGAAGACAGGTGGGTAATGAAAATAACTATGTGCACTGTATGAAAAACGAAAACACCAATAATAAATAACATATCTAGATCAGGTATGGCTAGCTGACGGCCAGAGTTGTCTCTCTGGCTAGTCCCAACCAAGTCCCAACTATGACTTTCTTTTCCTTTTGGCTTATCCCTTTAGGAGTCGCGCGTCATCCTTTTCCATGTAAGCCTATCTTCTGCACCCTGCTCTCTAACACCAACAGCCTTCATGTCTTCCCTCACTACATATTTCAAGCTTTTCTTCGTTTTCCTCTACCATTCCTGCCTGGCAGCTCTATTCCTCATCATCCGTCTACTAATATTCTATCACATAACATACCTGACAGTGTCCTCCACCCGTTCCAACATGCTTGGACCCGTTTCGTCACTTCCTTACCACACTCACCATTGCGCTGGACTGTTGACCCCAAATATCAATTGATTGATTGATTGAGTGAGTGATTGAGTGATTGAGTGAGTGAGTGAGTGAGTGATTGATTGATTGATTGATTGATTGATTGATTGATTGATTGATTGATTTAAACAAACCTGTCCTGTTCAGCTATTTGGCCATTCAGGATGGTGGATCTGTATGACTTTTTTGCTGGAACAGTTTTGAAATACTCTCTCTGTTTATTATAATATTTATTATTATTATTCTTATTATATTGAAAATGCAGCCGGACAGAAAAGGGTTTTAAGGGACAGACAGAGGAACAGAATGGCGAAGGGGAATAGGGGTGCAAATCACAGCAGAACAATAGTTAAGCAGTCTAGATATTTGACCACAAGTAATGTTACAAAGTCTTGTTCTTATTTGTGAACAGGGAGAAAACAGGTAGTTCTCATGCAACAACTAACCAATAGGACAAGATGAGAGTGGACCGAAAAGGACAGCGTACCCTCAGTATTTTAAGTCCTCCACCCTCGCCATCTCTTCTCCCTGTAGCCTCAATCTTCCCCCTCCACCCATCTCATTCATACACATAGATTCTGCCTTACTTCGTTCGGCTAATCTTAATTTTTCGCCTTTCCAGTGCACGCCTCCGCCTTTTTAAATGTTCCTCCACCTGCTCCCTGCTCTCACTACAGATCATAATGTCATCTGCGATCATCATCTCTGTCTTAGCATCCATTGTAGATATTTCTTTCCGTCTTTACTGTCCACCCTGGCATACGTCATCATGTCTCGTTTGGCTTTTGCCACCTCTACCTTTACCTTGCATCACATATTCTTGCGTTCTCTCTTAAGTCCACTCAGTGTCCCATTTCTTCTTAGCTAACCTTTTTATGCTTTTCTGCACTTCAAATGTCCTTCCCTTTCCTACCTTTCCTAGAAGACACACCAAGTAATCTCCTGCCTGTCTCACGGATCACTTTGGCAGTAGTCGTCCAGTCTTCTGGAAGCTCCTCCTGCCCACAGAGAGCCTTTCTCACCACTTCTCGAAAAGCTGCACAACACTCTTCTTTTCTCAACTTCCACCACTTCATTCTCTGCTCTGCCTTTGTCTTCTTAATTTTCCTCACCACCACCACAGTCATCTTGAGACACCATCATCCTATGCTGTCTACTTACACTCTCCCCTTCCACTACCTTAAAGTCAGTAACCTCTTTTACATTTCATGGTCTTCATGATCTGCAAGATGTAATTCACCTGTGTGCTTCTACTTCTGCTCTTGTAGGTCACCCTATGTTCCTGACTCTTTTGGGGAAAAAAAGCGTTCACTACAGCCAAGTCCACCATCTGTCTCTCCTTTCCTGAAAACCTACCACTTCTCCGTGACCCCTGTTTCCTTCACCAACATGTCCATTACAATATGCACCAATAATGGCTCTCTCTCGCTGCCTGAGATGCTCTGAAGTACTTCATTTAGCTCCTTCCAGAATTTCTCTCTCTCTTTTAGTTCACATCCAACCTTTGGGAAATAACCACTAATTACATTAAACATACCCTGAATTTCAAGTTTCAGCCTCATCACTCGACCTGACACTCTTTTCACCTCCAGGACATTCTCTCCCTTTAAGATGACCCCTACTCCAACTACTAACCCCAAGTCCCAACTACGATAAAACTCACAAATACATCAAATTACCAAGAACTGGCAAAATATTGTCCCCAGCTTTAAAAGAAAATCATGTTAACCACCTGTAAGCCAATTGGTAATATTTACAAGAGCTATTAATGGTTCACTTTAAGTGTATGATGTGTAATTGAAATTGGGGTCTTTGTATGACACAAACAAGATCTCTAATTTGAATCCACATAAGTGTAAATAAAATGCTTAAGTATTAATTTTGGCATAAAATAAGAATTCATGATTTTTCATTTTAACAAACTTTTATATGTTTTTGATTTTCATTAAAAAGAAAAATAAGTCAATTAGGCAGTGTATGTTCCCTGTATGGCCCAAGCTGCTGTGGATACAACATACAGTATGTTGATATACTGTACAAACCTCGGGATCATTTGAGTTGGCCATCATTGATCTAGAGTGAACTAAATTGCAGTTCTTTTGCCTGTCTCAATACACACAATGAAAATGAATTTGGATATGTGAGAAAACATTTTCTTTTTCAGCTAGTAGGGATTACTGTTACTTCTACTACTCCATTACTGCTACTATTATTGTTTTATTAGAGGTCTTGATTTGAAGTTCTCAGGAAGTTTGCTTTTGCGTGGAGAGACTAACCTCTGGGCAGCACGTTCCATGCAATGGTATCGGTGATGGCTGTGAAGATCCAATTGAGTTCACCGAGGGGAGTGCGCCTGTCGTTGAGCCTGCCAGGGATCCTGCTCACAACATAACACAACACAGACGGCTCAGTGTCAGCAGCTCACTCCATGTCACAAAGATGACTCAGAACACAAAGTGGCAATCACTCAACACTGTCACCACACACATTTGAGGGTATTTACATTTACAGGCACTTAGGCTTTAATTCAGTGAGACGGACAGACGATGAGTGCAAACGGACTCTGAATATTTATGTATGGATATACAATTGTTCACAGACCATGAATTGAGAGACAGAAGGCCCACTCAGGGAAAACAGAAGCATTTTGCAAGATGAAACCTTTGATTATTTTCGACTTAAAGTTAGTTTGTATACTGTAGAAGCACTGTACTGTACTGCATATCGTTGCTGTCCATGCATTGCCCATTTTGCTTTTTTTTAAAAATTTTTTAGAGAAAGTATCTTTTGATAAAAAGATACTTAAGATATTGGTAAAGCTTGTGATATAGATATTTTCATATCAGTGGCAATATGTACAATTTACATTTATGGTTGATGAACAATTTGCAATACAGTGTTCCCTCGCCACTTCGCGCTTCACGTTTTGTGGCTTGAGTGCTTCGCAGGTTTTTCCAAAATATTCATAAAAAAAAAAAATACAGCCATATCGGCAGCCATATTGCGGAAAGACGTGTTTTTTCTTGTTGATGCGCGCGCGAGAAGGTTTCCCTGCATGCCAAACAAAGAGATGAGTTGACTCAGAGGCTTTGTACATGCCTGTACTGTACAGGCCCTCATACAAGGCGCGTGGATTGGTTCCCGGCGCGACATTGACCAATGAGAGCAGGAGTGGATTTATACCGTTAGCTGACTGGCTGCGCATCATCGCAGCCTCACCCAGCATCTTCCCTTGTTGTGTCTTGCCAGTCTCGTCCACGCTGTTGTGTTCGCAATAACTTTTTTTGTTTAAGCAATATTTTTTTTTATTAATTAAGCAAGCCCTTACAATGCCGCCGAAGCGCTGTGCCCCTGCGAAAGCTTTCTCCGGGGCGGAAGAAGAAGATGATGACCGTCAGCGAAAAAGTGAAACTTTTAGATTTGATCAAAGAGGGCAGAAATTATGCATCTGTGGCACGCCATTATGGCGTGAATGAATCTACAGTGCGGCACATCAAGAAAGAGGAAGCAGACATCCGCAAAATGCTGAAAGTAGGACGCGAAACGTGTGGTAACTCTGCGTAATAAGAGACGGGCTTATGTCCTTGTACAGGGGAATTTTGAAGCAAAAGAAAAAACAAAGAACAACTACCCATTACCATGTTTTTCTCCAAGGTAAAACCCCAGCTACACCATCACCGCCTCCAGCAGAAGAGTCTCAGAGTGAACCGAAAGCCTCTACGAGTCAAGTGAGAGCCTCTCCTCCGCCACCAACGCAAGCCTCTTCGCGTCTCTCAGAAGCCAATGTTGATGAATGTTAATTACTGTACAAGGTTTTATAATTAAATATTTAAGTAAATACGTGTACTGTTGTAATCTTTGTCTCAAATATGTAAAGTATAAATACTGTTTACATATTTTAAACATTCTGGTACCCACATACACAGCCACGAAAATTCCTCTAATAACTTTAAACTCCATAAATTTACCTGTTTGTAACAAAAGAAAGCTTACTTAGATCATATTAAGATCCAAGTAGCGGATGCTAAATTACATGTTCACTCACGCTGTTGGTGGGTGTGTTGTGCGTGATCTACTAAGATTGCAATCTTTAACCAAGATCCCAAATAGCGGCTTCTAAATTAGGTTTACTCACTAACGAATTGCGGGCAACAGGTGTAAAGGTGCTGGAGACTGCCGTATTTAGTGGCAAGAGTTTTTTGTGCTTTAGGTAGTTCTGTGGTTTTCAATATGTAACATTTGGGAGAGCTCGGCAAGTGCAAAATAAAGTTTGAAGTGATGGAATTAGAAGTGTTAGTGAAAGACAAAAACAGATTACAGAAGAGAAAAGGTGACAGTAATACATTACTCTAATAATTTTGGGGAAACCAGCCACCTCATCAAATTCTAACTCGCCGCGAATGGGTGCAAATTGGATATGTCTGCCCATCCTATTTAACACTGCGTTTACACCTTGGGACAGCATACCAGAAAAACTTCTCTCCGAGTGGCGAGCATCAAATGCTGCAGTGCGCTGAAAAGACCCATACGCACGGAAATTACATCACTGAATAGAGAATGTCCTGGTCATTTTTGTTTCTGGCATTTTAAAAATGTTTGCACGAGTGGAAAAGTTCTCCCCCCTACCTCTCATCTCACATCTACTACTCTGGCTCGGCTGTGCAGGCCAGTTTGTACTTGCCTTTCAGACGCAGTATTTAAACATGCAAAATCAGCAATTAATCTAAATTTTGATAAACCACATTTCATGTTTATTTAATTTAGTAGCACATACTCTTCCCAGAATGCACAAAATGAACTAATTTTGCACAACTGGGTGCCCTCAGACAATAGATCACATTTCGCATCGGTTTGCATTAGTAATAAAATTTTGCAGTTGCAAAACCTTTAGTAAATGAGGCCCTATGCGTTTATTATGGGCTAGTGAGTCAGTCTTTTTACATTTTAAACATTCAAAATTTGGGGAGTAGGCTTTATGTTTACTAGTGTGGAGGTGTGCCAAACAAACTTAAAGGAGACATATCATACATCTTCTAGTGCTCCCCATTATTGGCACCCCTTCATTTCTTGCATAACATGTATATATCTTCAGAAATAAATGGAAATATACCAAACTTATATCATCAGGATCTTTTAATTGGAGGTCCAAAGTAATTTAACAAAGATTTTTTATTTCAACTTGGACATTGTAATTTCAAAGAAAAGAAAAACTGAAAACAGCATGTGCAGCAATATTGGCACTCCCTCCTTAGTATTTGGTTGTACACCCTTTGGCAGCGATGACAGCCTCCAAATGATTCTTGTATCCATCTATAAGCTATATGCACTTCTCATGTGGCATTTTCTCCCATTCTTCCTTTGTAATTTGTTCAAGTTCTTGCACATTTGCAGGGTTCTTTCCCCCAACGGCAGATTTCAGCTCCCCCAAAAGATTTTTAATTGGATTGAGACTCATTGGTGGCCATTTTAAAACAGTCCATTTTTTTCATTTTCAACCATTACTGTGTGCTTTTAGATGTGTGCTTTGGGTCTTTGTCTTGCTCAAGGACCCATGATCTTTGCCTAGAACCAAGTTTTCTTGCACTGTGTAAGATATTTCGCTCTAAAATCTCTTGATAATTTTTGGATTCCATGATACCTGTGGATGACTGACAAATGTGCTAACCAGTCGGTGGATGACTGGTTAGCACATTTGCCTCACAGTTCTGAGGACTGGTGTTCAGATACTGGCCCCGCCTGTGTGGAGTTTGCATGTTCTCCCCGTGCCTGGGTGGGTTTTCTCCGGGCACTTGAGTTTCCTCCCACATCCCAAAAACATGCGTAGTAGGTTGATTGAGGACTCTAATTGCCCGTAGGTGTGAATGTGAGTGTGAATGGTTGTTTGTTTCTATGTGCCCTGCGATTGGCTGGCGACCGGTTCAGGGTGTACCCCGCCTCCCACCCGAAGATAGCTGGGATAGGCTCCACCGGCCCGCGACCCTAGTGAGCATAAGCGCTAAAGAAAATGGATGGATGGATGATACCTGTGATACAGTCATGGACACCAGTACCAGATGTAACAGCGCAGCCCCACAGCGATAACGGATACTCCACCATGCTTGAGTAGTGTTCATTTTCTTAAAGGCTTCATTGCGCCGTCTGTAAACATAGTGTTTGTGTGCATTTCTAAAAAGCTCTATTTTTGTTTCATCTGTCAATAAAATGTTGTTTATCATTTTCTCTTTTGTATCAAACAAGTTATCTATGCAAAAAATGTGGTTTCACTTGATTAATTTTATTCATATTCCACATTTAGTAATTATCATGTTTCATTCATATTCATTCATTCACATTCACATTCACGCCTACGGGCAATTTAGAGTCTTCAATTAACCTAGCATTCATGTTTTTGGGATGTGGGAGAAAACCGGAGTACCCGGAGAAAACCCACGCAGGCACGGGGAGAAGATGCAAACTCCACACAGGTGGGGCCAGGTTTTGAACCCCGGTGCTCGGAACTGTGCGGCAGATGTGCTAACCAGTCGTCCGCCATGGCGCCGCATCAAATTCAAAATGAGTGAATTGGTGGGGGGAAAAAAAAAAGTTTGACAATGTGTTTTGGGTTGAGGTATTTTAGGAACAAGGGGTAAAGTTTATATGGGAAAGCAGAGCTGTATATTTTTCTTTCTCAAATCTTTACTCAAGTGCATATAATCCACATAATCAATTTTTTACTCAAAACTCTTCCTTCACATCACAGTGTCAGATTGCATAAAGATTTGTTCTTCTCTTGCTCAAACATGCCTGCTTTCTTTACACAGATTTACTGAGCTTCATCTTGAACTTTACTCCTTGCAGTCAGGCTGCTTAGATAGTTGGCTCCCAAATGCTGTCATTATTGGATTTTTGTTCAATAACTCAGTCAAATCTTTACAGCTCTCATATAATGTTCTATTTTTTATGACTTGTGCACTCTGTTTAATTATACATTCCAGCAATACCATTCTTGTAGGTCTGAGTAAAATATGTATACATATGCGCATGTATGTTACCAGAACTAAAAAAAAAACGGCTTAACTCGTTCCCATGAAACATTGTGGAGGATTGCGTCTTGGACCAAGTAAGGAACCATTGTGATTGTTTTAAATTTAAGCAGTGAAATAATCACTGACTGATTACTTTAGCACCTGTCAAAGTTGTATGCTGAAAAATAAAAAGCAAATGAGCAATCCCAGGTTGCCTTCATTTGGCAGGTGAAGAGCGAAGAAGCACATAGATAGCTGACCCTTGCTTCGTTTTCATAAACCAAGTGCGGAAAAATGAAGAATTAAAATTTAACCTCATTTTGAACAGATGATTGATCATGAAGGTATATTTTTACTACAGTTTTATGATGCATAGATGTGCTTGTAAATCAACTTAAACATGTTAAAACAGACATATAGTACGACTGAATTTCTGCTGCAAAATCTGCCAATAGCGCACCTCCATAAGTATTGGAACGGCAAGGTTTTGTTTCTTCTCTACTGACATAGATACACAAACGTATAGTCAATGATTTTATTCCAATATATAAATTTGTGTGTGTATAATTTGGACACCAGTTTTGAGTTTTCCATTCTCAAGAAAAAATGCCTGATCTCAAACATACTTTGCAAAAAGAGCTCTCCAAATACCTACAGTTAAGAATTGTTAACGTGCATGAAGCTGGAAAGGGTCACAAAAGTCTATGGTAAGATATTGTCTATGAATTGAGAAAGTTCAGCCATTTGCTACTCTCCCAAGGAATGGCAAGTCCTATTAAGATGATTGCAACAGGTCTGTGCAACGTGCTCAATCGGGTGAAGAAAAATCCTAGACTCTCACATGATAACATCTATGTTAACAAATCTACAATAAGTCAAACATTAAACAAGAATAGATGCCATTGGCCTGGATGTTCCACAGTGTTACTGGCAAACTATTGTATGAACAGATCAAAGACAAATTGAGTTTCTAGTCAGGAACACGCAACCCTATGAGTGGACAAAAAAAAAAAGGCACAGTACGCCACACCATCAGAACCTAACCCAAGTATGAAGTATGATGTAGGGGACATCATGGTTTGAAACTACTTCCTCAGGGCCTGGACACATTTCTATCATTAATGGAAATGGAAGACATTTCGCAGTACAACTTAAGAGTAGAAAATGGGCGACAGAACAGCACAATGACCCACCAGACAGAAGGAAATAAACAACTAAATGTCTTCAACATAAGAAAATACACCTTCTAGAGTGGCCCAGTCAGTTCAGAGTTCTGACCTCAACCTGATTGTGATGCTGTGCCATGACTTCAAAAGAGAGTTTCCGACAAAACATCCCAAGAATATAGCTGACCTGAACTGGTTTTGTAAAGAGGAATGGTCCAAAATGCTTCCTGATCATTGTGCAGGTCTGATCTGCAACTAGAGGAAATGTTTGGTTGAGGTTAGTGCTGCCAAAAGAGGAATAACCACTGACTGAATCCAAAAGTTCATATACTTTTTCCACCCTGCACTGTGATGTTTATGATGTTCAGTAAAAACATGGTACTAGGTCTGTGAGGTACTAGGTAAAGAATACTGTCTATTGTTGTCATTTACATGAAGGTCAGATCACATTTCATGATTTATGCAGAAATCCAGCTAACTAAAGGGTTTGCACACTTTTTCTTGCAACTGTATTTACGGTTTCCTCAGCCAATTTAGTTCACAGCTGTAATTTTACTCTCTGCTGCACAGACACAATCAGTTTTGATCTACTCAAATCTGGAAATGACAACCAATATAAATCTGGGAGAGTGTGCCTAAGAGCAAAACATGTTCTTTGCTCAGCCAGTTGGCAGCAGCCCTTTCCTTAAGAAATATGCAGCTTTAATTCTGCCAAACTACCCCTGCTTTGGCTGGAAGGTGGAAAACAAAGGTAGAGAATTGTAACTCCATGGTGACTATCAACAACATGGGGGCTGACAACAGGGAGTAGAGCCCAATTTAGACAAGACAGATATTGAGAAAACAGACAATGTTCTCTATGGACTTTGTTGCCATGCATGCATATACAGTAAGTAGAAGGAAAAGTATGTGATCCACACAATTATTTATTTCCATGTTTTTACTGAACTCAACATATACATTTCACAGTACAGGGTGGAAAATGTATGTTTTAAAAGTGGTGAATCTCCTTTGGTAGCAATTACCTCAACCACCTGTTTGCTGTAGTTGCAGAATAGCCCTGCACAACTGTCAAGAGGAATTTTGGACCTTTCCACCTTACAAAATAGGTTAAATTCAGCTATATTTTTGGGATGTTTTGATGGTGGTGTACAATCCACACAGTAGCCAGTACTGGCTGTGGATGAATGGCGATGTGCATTGATGGTTGCATCTGATTGGTCAAACTGTCTTGTCTTTATATATTGTGCAGCCCTGGTTAGAATGCGCTAGAGATTGTAATTCTTTAGCCGACATTCAAGGTTTCTTTATTTTTAGTTCATTTTTTTTTTACCACTCATAGAGAGAATGGGAACAGTGCTGAACTTTCTCTATGTATAGTAGGGCTTGGCGATATGGGAAAAAATCCTAGCACAAGATTATTTTTCATATCAGTCAATATCGATATCGATCATGATATAAAACAACTCACTTTTTTTTCCAATCTTTATCGTCATCTTGCTGATCAAAATCTGACCATAAACTGATGACCATCAAGGCATTCACTGCAGATACTTTTGTGACCCTTTCCAGCTTCATGCAAGTTAACAATTCTTAATAGTAGGTATTCTGATAGCTCTTTTGTGTAAGGCACGGTTCCCATTGGTGTGTTTTTGCACAGCAGGGCAACTTTAAACAAAATCTTCAAAATTATCAAATTGATTGTATTCTAGGGTGGCTCACTCCTGACTCCAGCTAACTCTTGGAGAAGTCATTAGCCTTTCCTAGGAGGGGTGACATATCAGTACTTTTTTTACACCCTGAACTGTGACCGTTTACAAGTGGCGCCCATTACAATTCATCGCAAAGGTTGTGTGTCGCATTGGCATTAAGAAAAATTTAACTTTCAGCCGCATTACAACATTTATCACTTGATTGATGTACAGGACAACCAATCTAACATTTGATTATTTCTGACACATGGGTCAGCACGCATGTCCATTAAATAGAGTTGCCCCGTTTGCCTAATTTCTACCTACTGAACTGAAGGGTAAAAATAAATGGGGGAGGTTGACCAGTAAAAGGCCAAAACACTTCCACTTCAATACGGAATGGGAGTAGGACATTTGTTTCATTTAAAGTGCATTTGCCTCATTTGAATGTTTCCCATTGCTATTCTGAAGAAGGGAAATGTGGAGCGTAATTTTAATTTTTCTGTGTGAGCCACTTCATTGTTAAAGACAAGAAACCCTTCGAAACGGAGAGATGATAAAAGAGGCATGCATTGAAGCGGCTGATTCGTAGTTTTGAGACTATCCATTTTTATTATATTTTTAAACTACTGTCCAGACTATGCATCCCTGGCTGATTCAGTGCAAGTCATCAGAGTAAGGTAATGATAAAAACACTTATTGTGCAATATGGGTTCAGGTAGTAAGAAAGGGACACCAAATTATATTGTACATATAAAGGATACTATATATATATATATATATATATATATATATACACTTTTATATGTACATATCTATAGTAGGTAGATCATATTGGTATGGTTATTTATAGTACTTATAGTACTAGCTATTAAGTGTGGTCACCCTAGGTTTACATGGTGTGCCCAACAAAAGCACAGAAACATAACTGTTTGTGTGGTATTAGTTTGAGTAACTGTTTATGTCTATTCTTGTGACTTCGATTTATGATCAGATCATATTTCACGATAAGATTTATGCAGAAATCCAAGTAATTCCAAAGTGTTCACATACTTTTATTTGCAATTGTGTATGTTTGAAGAGCGGCAGTAGCTTTAAAAATATCACTTACTTCTCAATAAGGTCTAACGTCACACCTGGCACCAACTTGGCACTCTTCTGCATACAAAACCTTAAAAAAAAGACAGGAAATCAGTGTTGTTCAGTGATGAAGAATAAAAGTACTAAAAGTGACAATACAGCTTTTATTTCTGTGATGACAGGCCATCTATTTCTAAAACACTCAGAACTTCAGAGATAATTTCCTCAGCAGGTGTAAATTGGCTCAGTTATAGTATTGAGTACCAGCAGTAGTAGTATTGTTTACACTGGCTCTGTTAACTGTAAATCACAGCAGGTTTTCTTGACAGACGAGAGCAGAGTCACTGAGACACTGCATTTGTGTGTGGCATTATACAACTGCAGGAAGCCAGGTATAGTGCTGAATAAATGTAATAAACCACCTGTAATAAAAACGGGAAAAGACCATCCAGCACAAAGAGGTGGTTTACGTGGACTCTATCACTATCAATGAGCATTTGACATTTTACGGCAATGAGATATTTCAAACTGAGTTCACCTTTCTATACCCAAATTTGAGCCACTTACAGGTATTTTTTGAGAAGTCATAAATTAATTGCGCATTATATTCAACCACCAGTTTTTTTTTCATATGTTCACGAATGTAATAACTACTATAAAATTTATTAATTAATTAAAATAATGTGATTTACTACTTTCGTATAGTTTAAGTGTTTGTTTTTTGTGATTTTGAAAATAATATTGTATTTTAGCATTCAAAACATTTTGGTTAAAGAACTTTGCCATACTGGTGTAATAACTACAACATAAAAAAATTATTTTGGTCATTACCAACGTTTAATCTGTTCAACCCATTCCGTGACACTGATCGAACTTGGCTTTGCTTGACTTTCAAAACTAAATTTCACATTGAGATCAATTATAATTAGATGAAACTGTTACAAAATGCTAACTACAATAATACAATACGGTAATACAGGGATCTCGTTTGATGTGCGTCCCAATTAGCAGGGACGCATGAAGCATAGTCATTTTGCGTCTGGAGACACGTGGTTTTAAGACCCTACCTATGTGTGTGTGTGTGTGTGTGCGTGCGTGCGTGCTTGCGTGTGTTGGTGAAGAGCTTCGACACACAGCAAATCAAAAGTATACATTTTTGGTGCTAGCCAATCAGAGGCAGAGTGGGATGGGTTATCGTTCCATGAAACGGACACGGGAGATTTTTCTGGACTTGATAAATTTTTATTGTTGTGGTAACACCCGCCGGGCCACTCACGAGGCAGCAAGCCGCTGGCAAAACGGCGTTTGCAACACAACCACAACTGGAAACCTTAAGGGAAAGTTAACTTGTTTATTACATTCGCTAGCCTGCAAGCTTATGAGCTAGCAAGCTAAGGGCTGGATCTAAAAAAACCTACTCAACCGAACATCAGCTCTCGGAGTTGCGTGTGTGTGTTGCCCACATCTCACACACTCACACACACACACACACATACACACACACACACATATATGGGAAAGTGAACTGTTTATATACCATAACCACAGCAGCACACGTTATCAATATTCAGGCAGTAGTTGACTTCAGCAAACCCATTTTAAGTGTCATTTGATTGACAGGTTAAGGTCTCACATAATAGTCCAGCGGCTCGAGGGCAGGCCTTATTTTATATTTCATCGTATATTTAACCAGGTAAAAGCTTACTGAGAGATAAAATCTCTCTTTCAAAAGCCAAGAGGCAGCAGAAATTATACAGTATACAACACGACAACATTCATACAATTAAGACAAGACAAAAATAGTGATATTAAAATGTAAGGCATCTGATTTAAAAACAGTGACGAAGCCCAAATGATTTCGAATACATACATTTTTTATTTTTTTTTAATTCATTCAAATTTGGCAGGCTTTCAGACATTTTTGGGGTCCTTTAGGGGGTGAATGACTCTATACCTGTGTGCCAAATGTTTAATATTTAAGTGCATTTATTTGCAAACAGAGCCTGAGTCTGATTTATTTATATTGTTTATTTAGTTAAGCTATTTTATTTATTGATCTACATTACAATGCCAATGTTCGATGTTCTTCAGAATTGAAAGTTAATTGTTCTTAAAAAGGATGTACTTGTATTATTATGCATTATAATATAATTATATCAATGCCATAAAAACACATTGATACTATTGTTTATTTTGAGTTTTGGGGAAAATATTTTGTTCTCAAAAATTTGCGACTATGGCAGGCTGAAACATAATATATTGAAAGCAAGAGCAATGGATAACACAAAAATACTGTATAAATGTACAAATACAAATCTGCAACATAGCGGGACCGCAAAGCAACAACCGTAATATAGCAGATTACTGTATATGTACTCCGTAATGATAAGTTGCACGGACTCGTTGTTCCAGGGCTGCGACTCATTGTTTCCAGACATGTCCAATGTAAAACGATCTATGTAATAGATTTGTTTAAAAATACAGGTAATTATGTTTCAGTAATATTTTAACATTGAGATTATTGTAATACAAGTAGAAACTACATCTATGGCTTCATCTTCTCAAAGCATGGATGAGACTCAAATCCACAAGACCAGTCACAGATGATTCAAATCAAGATGTAAAACAGAAGGTACAAGTTCTGTAGTGAATGTAATGCTAAGCAAAGCAAGACCAGATTTTGGTGTGTGTGTGTGTGGAGGCACAATGAGTTATTCGGATGAAAACCTTAGAAACCTTTATAAAATCTCTTGAAATTACGCAACTAGTTCACATCTGGTGCAAGTGTACTTTGTAGATTATCCTACATCAAGAGATTAGAGAAGATCCTCAAACAAGGACAAAGTAGTATAGTTTGTCCACGTATAATTGTTACAATGGTTTTATTTTCCTCTGGAAAACTGAAGCCTTGGCTGAAACCAGGGTCATAGAACAGAACGAGTGTGTTTGTGTGTATGTCGGGGGAGCCCCAGATGATTTAAAGAAATAAAATGTAGTGACGTGAGCCCAGCCCCTTAATCTATTAAAATCTCATCTGTGTTCCTCTCTTCATGGTAAACACACTTCATGTACTGATGAGACCAAGATTAACCTCTACCAAAGTGATGCAAAGGCAAAAGTGTAGAGAAAGAAATAATCTTCTTACGAAACAAAACACACAGGCTCATCTTTGCCGCATGGTGGAGGTAATGTCATAGCTTGGGCTTGCATGGCCTACTTCTGGAACTGGCTCACTAGTCTTTATAGATGATGTAACTCATGATGGCAGCAGCAGAATGAATTCTGAAGTCCACAGAACCATTTTGTCTGGCAATTTACAGAAAAATGCATCCAAACTAATAGGGAGAAGCTTCATAATGCAACAAGACAATGACCGAAAACACACTGCCAACAGTGTTGTTTGTTGTTTTTTCCCTGACTTCATCAGGGAAAAAAAGTGGAAGGTCTTAGAGTAGCCAAGTAAATCACTGGACCATAACCCAATACAGCATGCATTTCACCTCCTAAAGAAGAGACTGAAGGGAGAAACCCCCCGAAACAAACGAGAACTGAAAGAGGCTGCCAAATATTAAATGTTAGTCACTTTAAGTTAATTTATGTTCCAATACTTTTGCTCACTTTAAAATTGGGTGGCTTCAAACAAAAGGTGCTCTGTCCTGAGTTGTTTAATACATCGAAATGCAAATACAATGAAATGAAAGCTAGGATTCTGAACTTTCATCTCATATTCATCTTTTGATCTGAAACCAAAATGTCTTCACTATACAACAAAACAAAAGGAATTGACCTTGCCGTTACAATACTTTTGGAGGGGACTGTATGTCCTGCTCCTTTATATTTTCCACATCCTGGATCTGCATTGAAGATGGATCTTTATTGGTAATTGTTTTCTGCTCGCCTGAGCAATGTAATGTAAGCATGCACAGAGCTTGTTTCTTGTCTCGCTTTCTGTACCCATCATCCATCCCTTGCTGCTTCTCATTAAAATTTTAAAACCAAGGAATGCAAACACATCAGTGCATCCCGTCACTCACTCACAAACTCTGCCATAAACTGTACATAGACCTTACTCTCATTTTCTAGGACCAGGTAAAATTAAGTACAAGAAAATTCAGAGTAACAGCAAGACATGCAAAATTTCATATGAGGAGTGGAGAATAATGAGGTAATGGTGCGCTGAGGTTCAAATTGGCGGAGAGGAGGAAGCAGGCTACATATGGTATGCTGAATCTTAAAAGAGGGGTTCAAGCACAAGGACTCCACTCAACCAAATTGTTAT
This sequence comes from Phycodurus eques, assembly GCF_024500275.1. Lineage (NCBI taxonomy): Eukaryota > Metazoa > Chordata > Actinopteri > Syngnathiformes > Syngnathidae > Phycodurus > Phycodurus eques. Next base: position 15,530,393 of record NC_084530.1, read on the forward strand.
GACAGTCACAAATTTTGTTCGGAATTTAAAATGATTCCCTCTTACCAGAATCTATGTTCCTGACACAGTGTTGAGTTTATAATGACTTAATATGTTAGATGACTATTCATCATAAAGGCCTCAGGTACTCAATACTTAATGTATGTTGGTTGTTAAGTTGATTTGGTGAATTTTAAATGCATAATACTGAATTCAATGCCCCTTACAACTAAATACAGCAAATACATTGTTGTCAGACTAAACAGGCAGTCCCATGCAAGCCACAACATCCATCTACAGAGCTAGAGTGCTTCGAGCAACAGTTGAGTCAATATAATTCAGAAACTTGTTCTGTGAAATAGGATGCTGGTGAGGGATATCAATATTAAACACATAACACAGAGTTCATTATGATGAAGGTCATAGCAGGATGTGGATTTAGAGCAGAGGAAGCCAAACTTAAACTTTATGGCAGCTGTAGGGCACCTCTTGAAGGCAGTCTGTCACTCTCACTTACAGTACATGCGTCATGAAAAATTTTAAGCCGGGGTTGAATTTTGAATGGAAAACGCATTAAATCATCTATCTGACGTCTGTACTTAAAATGCACAAAGACATGCGCGAGTGCGTATGCATGTGAAAAGGAATTATTCATAACATTGGAGAGACTTCAAAGAACATTTATATAAATGAGAGCATTTGAAGTACAGCATTGAAAACATGGCGGTCAGCTGACTTTTGTAAATATTACATAAGGTTATTTTAAACTGATAATATTCTGTATTCTGAAAATATATGGTTACTATTTGTCTAATTTATTGCTGTCTTTCAATAGCCAGGAAACAATGTCTCCTCAGTGGAGTAGTGAGTACTGCAGCAGTGTGAAGTTGCATAAATGATGTATGATGGTAAGATGAAATGATCATGCAACAGAGTCTAAAAAAAAAATACGGTTTCTTCAGCTTTTTTGTCTTCCTTCAGCCTCCAAGGCCAGCTTCATTACGAAATGTGTGTGTGTGTGTGTTTATATATATATATTATATACACCTATATATATATATATATATATATATGTATATATAAACACGGACATATTAGGGATCTGACGTGATTTTAAAAAAATTATCTATTTAATTTGAGGCTTTGTAATTAATCTCAATTATCACATTTTAATCATATAAAAATATTTGTGCTAAAAAGCAACATGGTTTAATTGGATGCGGAAAGTATTCAGACTCCCTTAAATTGTTCACTCTTTTTTATATTGTAGCCATTTGCTAAAATCATTTAAGTAAATTTTTTTCCACAATGTACACACGGCACCCCATATTGACAGAAAAAAAACAAAATTGTTGAAATTTTTGCAGATTTATTAAAAATGAAAAATTGAAATATCACACAGCCCTAAGTATTCAGACTCTTTGCTCAGCATTTAGTAGAAGCACCCTTTTGAGCTAATACAGCCCTGAGTCTTTTTGGGAATGATGCAAGTTTTTCCACACCTAGATTTGGGGATCATCTGCCATTCCACCTTGCGGATCCTCTCCAGTTCTGTCAGGTTGGTGGGCAGCCATTTTCGGGTCTTTCCAGAGATGCTCAATTGGATTTAAGTCAGGACTCTGGCTGGGCCATTCAAAAACAGTCACGGAGTTGTTCTGAAGCCACTCCTTTGGTATTTTAGCTGTGTGCTTAGGGTCATTGTCTTTTTTTAATGTGAACCTTCGGCCCAGTCTGAGGTTCTGAGCACTCTGGAGAAGGTTTTCGTCCAGGATATCCCTGTACTTGGCCGCATTCATCTTTTCTTCAATTGCAACCAGTCTCCCTGTCCCTGCAGCTGAAAAACACCCCCACAGCATGATGCTGCCACCAGCATGCCTCACTGTTGGGACTCTATTGGACAGGTGATGAGCAGTGCCTGGTTTTCCCCACACATGCCACTTAGAATTAAGGCCAACAATTTCTATCTTGGTCTCATTAGACCCGAGAATCTTATTTCTCACCATCTTGGAGTCCTTCGGGTGTTTTTTAGCAAACTCCATGCAGGCTTTCATGTGTCTTGCACTACGGAGAGGCTTCCGTCGGGCCATTCTGCCATAAAGCCCTGACTGGTGGAAGGCTGCAGTGATGGTTGACTTTCTAGAATTTTCTTCCATCTTCCGACTGCATCTCTGGAGCTCAGCCACAGTGATCTTTGGGTTCTTCTTTACCTCTCTCACCAAGGCTCTTCTCCCCCAATTGCTCAGTTTGGCCGGACAGCCAGCTCTACGAAGGGTTCTGGTCGTCCCAAACGTCTTCCATTTAAGGATTATGGAGGCCACTGTGCTCTTAGGAATCTTAAGTGCAGCAGAATTTTTTTGTCACCTTGGCCTGATCTGTGCCTTGCCACAATTCTGTCTCTGAGCTCTTCAGGCAGTTCTTTTAACCTCATGATTCTCATTTGCTCTGACATGGATTGTGAGCTGTAAGGTCTTATATAGACAGGTGTGTGGCTTTCCTAATCAAGTCCAATTAGTATAATCAAACACAGCTGGACTCCAATGAAGGTGTAGAACCATTATAAGGATCATCAGAAGAAATGGACAGCACCCGAGTTATATGAGTGTCACAGCAAAGGGTTTGAATACTTATGGCTGTGTGATATTTACATTTTTCTTTTTTAATAAATCTGCAAAAATTACATTTTTTTCTATCAATATGGGGTGCTGTGTGTACATTAACGAGGGAAAAAGGATTTTAACAAATGGCTGCAATATAACAAAGAGTGAAAAATTTAAGAGGGTCTGAAAACTTTCCGTACCCACTGTGCGTGTGTGTGTCGATACGAAATATATATACACACACGCATGCACGCGTGCACACGCACGCACACACACACACACACACACACACAAAGTATACAGGGATCTCATTGGATTTGTGTCCCCAGTCTGAGACGCACAAACATTAGCAGGGACGCATAAAGTACGATCAATCTGTGTTTTAGGACACAGAGCCATGGCTTAGAACTCCGGTGTGGTGTTGGAAATCCAGCGTATGAGTTTTGTTTTGTTTGACGGGAGAGTACTCTAGAGTGCGACTAATTTGGTCGCATATGGGTTCTAATTTCTCAATGGTGAAATAAATAAATAAAAACAAATAAATAAATAAATAAAATAAAACGAGGGCGAGTACAAGTGCTCAATAATTTGAGGAAGAAAAAAAACATTACCGTGACTTGAAAGCACACACATGTAACCCATCGTGATCTCTAAACCAATCAGAGATAGTGAAGGGAATGGAACCTCTGTCTGATTGGCCATGTGGGTGTGTGTTTGTGTGTAAAGATTTAGAATTTCATATGGAGGCAAAAATGTTCATGTTTGTGTCATCAATGAATGGGTCTCTGCCTGTCAGATGTTTCCGGATTCACCCTGGAGTAATTTGCAAAAACTGCGTGATCCCTATCTTTATACTTGGTGACAAGATTACAAAATGCTCCTTTGTGATTATGTAAATGCATGAGGGGATTTATGTACATTCTCTCCTTTTTTCTCACCCTTTTCTCTCTTTGTATTCTCCAACAGAGAAATATAGCAAAAACAGCAAGGACAATACGCTTTTCTTGACAATCGCAACAAGTTGTTTGTGGTTCAATAAAATAATAAATGACGGTTCTTAACGTTTCATTTTTATACATACGCAATTAGACAGTTCCATCTAGTTTATTCATGTCACTCTGTGTGTGGCTGGCTTTAAACTTGAATGTCATCCTATATTCTGCGATTGCTGCGGTGATGCAATCACCAGGGGCTGAATCTACATGCCCCTCATATTGAGGTGCACACAAACATGCTGCTTGGTTGATGTAAACTGCGTGCTGCAGGGAAGATTAATATTAGAGTTTTAAATTGTTATGAATTCACATCAGGTGGCTGTATTAGACAAGCCCCCCTAATGAACACATTTTTCCTGAATATCATTTATTAACCTTTTTACTGAACACACCTCTGCAGGGACCATCCTCTCAGCAGCACTATGCTTGATGTTGTTTTTTTCCCCCCCATCAAAAATTGAATACTAAGCACAGAAGGAGTGAGGTCAGCGCACAGGACATGCGCACACATACTCATCTGCATGAAAATCCATGACAATAGGTGAACATTTAATTTATTTTTACTAGTTACTAATTTCAATAAGTGGCTCTGTTATTCAATGTTTTTCAAAATTCAAGTTTTGTTTCAATGGAAAATAACCCCATGAGGCCACGTCATACTATTTATGATTTCATAGATTCATCAAACAGATGTGCAAAAGCCTTACCACCGCAAGGCAATCTTTATGGGTGTGGTGAGGCAGGAAGTGAAGAGGTCAGCAGGGAGGTCAGGGTTCATTGGTAGCAACTCACTGGCCTCACAGGCAGCCAGCTGGATACAGTTCTTCATGGAAGGTGGCAGTGGCATCTGGGCGAGAGGATGGCTGGGATTGATAGCGGCCACCTGCAAAGACAAACGAAGACAGTTTTTCTGTTGTTTTAATGCAGTGAAAACACATCACACACATCTGACGTTTATGACACACATCACACACATCTGTATGTGTAGGGGTGGATAAAAATATTGATGAGCCTATGCATTGCAATACTTCCCCCCGTAAGCAGCAATATGAAGCCAGCACCTTCAACTTTTAAATCTGACGTTTAGGGTGAATTTGGATCCTGTGAAAGTCTTGAACACATTATACACACAAAAACAAGGTCTTTGATCAGTTTTCAGATATTTTATTGCTCAACAATGTGAGGTGAGATACCACATACAGACCCTTTCCAAAAAATTTGATAATTATGGAAAAGTTGATTTATTTTCATAATTCCATTCAAAAAGTTAAACTTTCATACAACCCCAATTCCAATGAAGTTGGGGCGTTGTGTTAAACATAAATAAAAACAGAATACAATGATTTGAAAATCATGTTCAACGTATATTTAATTGAATACACTACAAAGACAACATATTTAATGTTCAAACTGAAAAACGTTATTGTTTTTAGCAAATAATCATTAACTTAGAATTTTATGGCTGCAAACACGTTCCAAAAAAGCTGGGACATGTCATGTTTACCACTGTGTTCCATCACCTTTTCTTTTAACAACATTCAATAAACATTTGGGAACTGAGGTAATTAATTGTTGAAGCTTTGTAGGTGGAATTCTTGTCTTTGTAGTGTATTCAATTCAATATATGTTGAACATAATTTGCAAATCGATGTATTCTGTTTTTATTTATGTTTAACACAATGTCCCAACTTCATTGGAATTGGGGTTGTACATTACTGTCATAATTAAATAGAATTGAAAATAATTAAACAGTTTTTGTCAAAGTGCACCAATTAACTGCTGTTTCTCATATAGGCCAAATTATGTACACATCAAAAATGCTAGCCTCCGTGAGCCAGTAGCAGAGTCAACATTTCTTCTGCTGACATTGCTTTTTTTTTTGACTTTATGGAAAATGAGCCGTGAAAATGAGCCGTGAATGTGTAATTAATCAAGGATGTGGTGATGGGGAAACTGCGAATGCTTTTTCTGGAATCAGCATGCTGATGAACTTTGGACGGGACTGATTTAGATTGTTCAATAATTAGTAAAAATAACAGACCCATGTGGGGACTGACGTATCGTACAGATTTGTGAAAAAAATATGAATTTGACCAAATTTGAACATAGGAGGTTTCGGCCTGATTCCAGCGCTATGTTGCACAATTGCCATAGCAGTATTATTAGCTTAATGGTCCATTTTGACCCCACGTTTTGCACTGTCTGACCAATATGTGAGTGGTTTTAGAAGATATTTCATTTTAGCATTTTTATATTTCAAAAAGCAAATTTTTAAAAAATGTTGATTTATTTAGGCACATTTTAATTACCTTTAGTCATAATTTTGGATATTTTATTGGAAACACAATCTTAAATTTCGGAATCATGAATGTTCTTGTGAATATTGATGCATTGCACCTCTCCACTCCTAATATCCGCATGAACTTATTTGCATGTATTGAAGCACACTTTGCTGCTGATTTACTGAACCATAGGACATCAATTTGTATGCTGCAAAAAGACCATGCTCATTGAGGTTCCAAACCAGTTATGAACAACCATGCTTATGAAGTTTTACAGACAGCCCAAAGGTTTTCTCATGACTCCATCTCATGAGCTGCTAGATGCTTTCAGCAAGTGTGAGTGCTGGTTTGGGCCTCGTTTCTTCCGTGGACACAGGATTGTAGACAGTCTTAGGGACTTGGACTTGTATTTCAAAAGACACTTTATTGCGTGAAGCTGCCAATGTGGTATTCACAAGGCAAGAGACTATTCTGGACCTCTAGCCCACTTTTCTGACAAACTTTCTTTTCTGACTCTGACACGAGTCTGACTTACGCTCGCTCACATTCCCAGAGCGAGAAGTATATGAGCTGTAGTAACATTTGTGACATTGCTCAGAAACTGATAGCACCATCATTGGCAATAATGTTTGACAAAGTCTAATGTATAGTGGTGTCTCCGAGCTGTGAGCTCTTAATTAGCAAAGTGATTCCTTTGGATACAGATATTTTAAAGTCGCCATCATTGCCACTGCGTGGTGCAAATTTTTTTTTTCCCACCCTGACATTTTGCTCTGATCACACAATCGCTCTCTGTTTTGTTTGTGCCCAATGGTTTAGAGAAGAACTTGAAAAAGCAGCAGTGACATCCTGAAGGTGGACTGTTTTTAATCCTTTCCTTATCAAAACCAAAAAAAGCCAGAATTTTAAAAAAAAAGAATCTGAAATTTTAAAATAATGGTAACAAATTCTAGAACATCAGATTCCGCCACAAAATGGGGACAAGAGATTCACAATGTATTAATGCTGTCCTAACCCTGTTCACTTTTTTTTTATCTTAATGTGAAAACATAGACAATGTCAACATTAAATCCCTTGATTGAATTTCTACGAATATTAAGATTGTATAAAAAGACAAAAATATTGAATATCGATGTTAAAGTCAACACTTCAACACAACAATTTTTCGATAAAATGCTTTCAGGCATGAGTGGGTGGAAGTTTGATTACAAATGTATCAATCTTGCTGTAGCATAACTCTTTTTTTTTTTGCTCACTCACTCTTTAATGAGGAGACTGTTGACTTGACTATTCCCAAAGACAAACTTAATGAACAAAGCAGCATGCTCCGTGTGGGTCCCGGTTGTGTCAACCTCAGAATTGTATCGCTGCCTAAAATAAAAATTTGGGGAACGGGTGCCACAGTAATCCTCACGGTAAATATGACAGCATTGCCAGCAGAAGCTGATTAATGCAGAGGATCCATCATAATTACCACATTAGCATATTGTAATCTCACAAATTACCATGAAAATCACCATGACAGCTTTCTTTTCTTTCTCCTCTACTGTGAATATCAGAGAGCAATGCAATAGCTTTGAATGCTTTTCTTTCAAGTGACACTAATTAATGAGACTAATTCTACAGGGAGGGAGTAGATACATGTAACCCCACACATGATCACAACCACAGTGAAACAAAGCTTCTACAATCAAGCAACCACAAGCAAGCAAATATTTAATAGAAATAGGTGGAGGCAAATACCATCCATGCACCCATTTTCTCACCCATATATCTTCATGATGGTTGCGTGCAACTGAAGCCTATCCCAGTTGACAGGTGAGACACAAGTTACACCCTGGACTGATCGCCAAATCAATCATATGGGCACATAAAGAGAACCATTCACACTCACATTACTGTAAATGTTTTGTGGAGATGATGAAAACCAAAACACCTAACCCACACCAAACAATCCTCACACAAGGTCACACGGTCCGGTGTGTCTGAGCAGTTGGTTTAGTTTCAGTTTGAGCAATGCTCCACAGCTAATGCAGTGACCATGAAGGCTAAGTGCACACAGCAAGTGATGAGATTTTTAAAATGAACACTCAGGGGTGGCACGCACATGGACATCAGAGGGCTGTTGCTGGGCAGGAAGTGCTCCACAGCAGCTAGTTTTCCTTCATCTCTCTATTTCATTCTGCCATCTTCATCTGCAGTATGTTTACAAATATTACTCTCACGGAGGACACCTATGACTGCATGCACCACCAATGCTCTTGCACACACACTGCTATTAAAGGGATGCCAATCCAGTGTGTGGGTGAGGTGAGGATACCCCCCGCTTAGATCATCTCTTGAATGATTGAAAAGGCTCTTCATCTTCCATAGACCCCAGCACATTATACACTTCCTGCATGAGTGGGTGTGTAGAGCAATCACTCAAGTAAAAAGTGAAATTGCTTATAGATGATATCCAACTTTCATTGCATTTAACAGGGGACCGCTGTCGTTTATTTTATTATAAATAAATACTGTCAGTGCACTACTTCTAGTAGGTGAAACCTAGGAACTGCAAGGCATTACTGTGGCAACAATTTGCACAAAAAAAGAAAAAGCTTTTAGAGTATAGTGCTGTGAAATATTTTTATCAGGTTCCACTGTCTTCGATCACTAATGTGTGTTGCCCTTTGGAGATGTCCTCGAAACTCCAAATTGGCTCGACACAAATTATATAACATTTGTGGAGACTTGTTGATATTTGGCTTGGAATCCCTTGCCAATTCAAAAACCGATGCTACCTTTATCACGAATAGGAGGGATACGATTCAATAACAATTTGCATCTCATTGCACCTTGAATCAGTGCATATTTTTTTTCTACAATTTTTTGTTTCTTTCTGTGTGACTACGTTTTTTGTAATCGCCAGATTAAAATGAATTACAGATCAATTTTCTTCCATTATCTTTAAAGGAGATAATACAGTTGCCTGGTGTCTTAATAACATGTCTCTGGCATGCTTTCATCAAAATACCACAGGGGTTAAGAATTACAGTGGGAGGAAAAAGTATTTGAAACCTTTGGAATTTCTGCATAAATTGGTCGTAAAATGTAGTCTTATCCTCATCTAAATCACAAGAATAAGCAGAGTGCTTAAACGAATACCACGCAAACCATTTTATTTCCCCCCCCCCATATTTTTACAGAGTATAATGTAAACATTGACAGGACACGGGGGAAAACCTAAGTGAACCCATCCATCCATTTTCTTCCGCTTATCCGAGGTCAGGTCGTGGGGGGAGTAAGTTTAGCAGGGACGCCCAGACTTCCCTCTCCACAGGCACTTCATCCAGCTCTTCCGGGGGGATCCCGAGGCATTCCGAGCCCAGCTGGGAGTCATAGTCTCTCCAGTATGTCCTGGGGCATCCCCTGAGTCTCCTCCCGGTGGGACGTGCCCGGAACACCTCACCAAGGAAGCGTCCAAGAAGCATCCTAATCAGGTGCCTCAGCCACCTCATCTGGCTCCTCTCAATGTGGAGGAGCAGCGGCTTTACTCTGAGCCCCTCCCGGATGACCGAGCTTCTCACCCTATCTGTAAGGGAGAGCCCGGACACCCTGCGGAGGAAACTCATTTCGGCCGCTTATATCTGAGATCTTGTTTTTTCGGTTACAACCCACAGCTCGTGACCATAGGTGAGGGTAGGAATGTAGATCGACCGGTAAATTGAACGCTTCACCTTTCTGCTTAGCTTCTTCTTCACCACAACGGACCGATACAAAGTCTGCATCACTGCAGACGCTGCACTGATCTGCCTGTCCGTTCCATTCTGCCCTCACTCATGAACAAGACCCCAAGATACTTGAACTCCTCCACATGGGGCAGGATCTCATCCTCGACCATGGTCTCAGATTTGGAGGTGCTGATTTTCATCCCAGCCGCTTCACACTCAGCTGCGAACCGCTCCAGTGAGAGTTGGAGATCACGGCTTGATGAAGCCAACAGAACCACAATATAACCCAATACGGACGCCACCAAACCAGACCCTCTCTACGCCTTGGCTGCGCCTAGAAATTCTGTCCATAAAAGTAATGAACAGAATCGGTGACAAAGGGCAGCCTTGACGGAGTCTAACCCTCACCAGAAACGAGTCCAACTTACTGCCAGCAATGCGGACCAAACTCTGACACTGATCATACAGGGACCGAACAGCCCGTATCAGAGGGTTCGGTACCCCATAGTCCCGAAGCAACACCCACAGGACTCTTTATGGGACACGGTCCAACGCCTTCTCCAAGTCCACAAAAAACATGTTGACTGGTTGGGCGAACTCCCATGCACCCTTGAGGACCGAGAGTGTAGAGCTGGTCCACTGTTCTACGGCCAGGACGAAAACCACACTGCTCCTCCCTAATCTGAGATTCAACTTCCCGATGGACCCTCCTCTCCAGCACCCCTTACCAAGGAGGCTGAGGAGTGTGATCCCCCTGTAGTTTGAACACGCCCTCCGGTCTCCCTTCTTAAAAAGGGGGACCACCACCCCAGTTTGCGAATCCAGAGGCACTGTCCTTAATGTCCATGCGATGTTACAGAGGCGTGTCAACCAGGACAGCCCCACAACATCCAGAGCCTTTAGGAACTCCGGGCGAATCTCATCCACCGCCGGGGCCTTGCCACCGAGGAACTTTTTAACCATCTCGGTGACTTCAACCCCAGAGATAGGCCTCAGAGACCCCAGGACTCCTTCTTCAGCTTGACGGCATCCCACACCATTGGTGTCCACCATTGGGTTCGGGGATTGCCGCCACGACAGGCACCGACTATCTTATGGCCGCACTTCCGTGATGAGGATGCGTCAATTATTTTCATGAAGATGCGTCAATTATTTTCTCCCAACCATATTTGAGGAGCCATCTGCAATGAATGTGTGGCAACGTGATCACAGAGGGATGTTGTGACAACACCACTGGGACAAACTTCTTACTTCTTACTCAGCTTTCAAACTAAGATATTCTTTATTATAAATGATATCCTCCTTTGGTTAACTGAAAAGATGATTTTTATTTATTATGTTTGTCATGAAACTTTTAATTCATACAGTGTCTGTGCGTGTGTGTGTGTGTGTGCGTGCGCATGTGTGTGTGTGTGGATTTGTACCTGCGTGTGCGCGCGCATACCCACCTCCAGCTCCTGTTCTCGCTGCAGGGCAAACTGTTTGAAGGACTTGACAATGATTCCAGCATTGGAGCAGTCATAGACAAAAATGGAAGGGCTCCCCATCCAGGTCTGAAGATCATAGATGGACAGCGGGATGTATTGGGTGTAGTTCTACAAGAGGAACAGAGATGAGAGTAAAGGACGAGAGTGGTGTGGCATCATGAATTTTATTTGTTAGAATTATTAATGATGGATGACGTTAAATCAGGAGAAATGAGAGTGATCCAACAGGAAGAAGCTAATGATCATAAATCTAGACATACACCTAGAAAGGTGTTATACCACTGACAGTAAGGATGCATTTTCATGTAAATGAATTATGCTTAAAAAACAACTTAGGGAAGAGAAGGAGGAAGAAGAACAGAGGAAGTGAAAAGGACACACCGCCCGTGTGTGTGCTGAGGATCGAGCGGCAACAGCTACTGTAAGTTTGGACAACAGCAGCGCATCACTGTGAGTGGGTGCTTGCTTATTGAATAGGGGCAATGAACAACTCAAAACAATATTTCATGTCTTCACTGAAGATCAGTCCAGGGATAAGAGCAGGCACGCTACAAATTATTTGGTTCTTACGAATATTTAAAAAAAAAAAACTTGGGATTTAGAAGTGTAATTTATCCTGTTCTAAGAGTTATTTTCTCATTTTAAGTGTTCAACTTTAAAATACAGCTTAAACCAAGCACAACCTTATCTTTTTTCATCTCAAACAGGCAGGATATCTTCACAAGGTAAATAACTGATCGATTACATCTTTCCCCCAAAGTCTGATCAAAATAAATTCCTTTGATTAAAGAGAGACAAAAAGCATCTGAAAGAGAAATAGGTTTAATTGCCCTGCTAAATCCACTGCTAAAATATGCTATCATATACACATACTTCTAAATACAGAATCAAGAAATATGATTTGACCAGATAAATGCAGCATGTAATGCTTAATTGTATTACATTGGCAATTAACTTCAGAGCATACAGTATCTCAATTAACTGAAGTGGGACCAAACCGACCAAAAAAAAAATAATAATTTGAAACATCACAGCCACCGTAACGTTACTGTGCTGGACCTCCGGGGGATTCTCTAACCGTTGTTGGAAATGGGCTCAGTTCGCCCGCTACCTAGCTCAAATAACACAAAAGTCATTACACTTCAGGGAAGATATATTTTTTCAAGTTGTGGGCCAAGTTTCATTGCCAATAGCACACTATACTTGTATAACTAGGTGACGTTCCACTACATGGAATAAGGGCGCTTGGTGCTTATATAGTGAGGTATACGCCTCAGCTCCGTGACGTCACAGGGCTGGTTCTTAGCCCCGCCCACAGAATCAGGACATTTTAGAAGGTGAATAAGAGTTTTAAGCCTCCCAAATTCACCCCAAAAATCAGGAAAACCCTACTACCTACACTGCCGGTCAAATGTTTTAAAAGACACAAATTTTTCCAATGTTTTATAAATTGAAAGTTATGCAGTTCAATTTCTCATCTTACTCTGAAATGAAAACACAGAACAAATAAACTATTCAAGTTGCGAAAGAAGTCATGGAATCAATCTATAAACAAAAAAATTTATTCTCAACCTATTTCTCATTAAAGTAGCCACTGTGGCCATATATAACAGCTGAACACACTTTTGGCATTATCTCTAACACGGAAATCAAATATTCTTCAGGAAGTTCTTCCTGGCTATGTTGTAGAAGTTCCCATACTTTTGTGGCTATTCATTGGACTTGAACTTCTAGATCTTCAATTTTAAAGGAAGAATAAAAAATAAAAAATATTGGTGTGTTATAAAACATTCGACCCGGTAGCACTACGGGTCAGAAGTTTTTGTTTTATTAAACTGAAAGTCGAATTTTCCGATGAATTGCGTTAAAGGGTACAAAATAAGGTAAGTGGTGAATGGCGTGAGGTCGTCATGATTCTCTGGGTGCGTTTGGTAATGCACTGCAGTGATGCGCTGCGCTACACAGCACTTTGTGAGAGTTTTCAGTGGAAAAGGGAGCCATCTTGTTGCTGGTCGCGTTGCTAAAAGGAGGCTTGTGCCAATATGCAGGCCACACTCACGTAATCATAAGGTGGTATCCAAAAATATTGGAATACGGCAACAACTGACTATTTACAAAAATGTTTAAATTAAAAAGTACTGTCCCACAAGTTTAAAAATATCCAGGAGTCAGTTATTCTAATTTCTTTGGAAGAAGAAAAATAAGCTTGTCAGCAAGAAAAATGTAAACAGAAGCGAAGCAAGCAGAGCGAGCAGGAAAGCGTCTGCACTGTACGAGACCGGAAGTGAAAAAGGATGTACACCAAAATGTACAAGCAACTCCAAAATATGAGATTCCCAGGGTGGAGAAGAGGCATGGCTCTGTACTATAAAGAAGAGTGGTTAAGACAGGTCTCTTCAGTGGAGACAATAAACACATGGAGACAGATTGTACAGACACAAGCAGCTTGAGTGATAATACCATACTTTATGAAGGCAATGATTATATTAGCAAGGACAAATCCAGTGCAGGTATACACATTGTGAGCAAAAAAATGAAGCGATTCTGTCATAAAGCTTGTTAGTTTAGCAATAGTTAACTTCGCTGTAAACTATAGGTGTCCACATTTGTTGAACCACATTTCATGACTAGGCATGCACTGTGCTAATATGTTCCCGTTTTGGCTTGTCTGCATGGTTATAGTTTTACTGACAATTTTTTAATGCGTTCAGAAATTTAATCTAACGCCCTAACTCTACTTTGACAGTGTTCTGCACAATCCAACAACTATGTGAGTTTCCTTATGGTTCGGGGTGTAGCAGAGCGCACTCTGAGTGCATTTCCGAGCGCACCCTTTGGTGCAAGCTAGGCACTTAAGAATCTTGAGCCACATAAGCCAAATGCAAAACCCAATCAAAACAATGTTGCTCAAATTTGGGTTGAGTTTGAAGACAGATAGGCTTTCATTAATGCAGATGTACTGTACAGTATATGACAAGTGCAGCAGACCAACCAGTGCAAATATTTGAGGCATATCCATGCTTCAGAAGTTTGAAATGTTAGTTGTTTTTTTACTCCCTGCAATTAAATAATTGTGGATCCATCTGTGTTGTTATTTGAAAGCATTGTCAATGGGTGAATAACTGTGCACAATGCTGTTTTAGACAATAGATGCGCTACGGTGCATAGTAGATTATACTAACAGCAGATACATTGAGCAAGTGAAAGGAAGATGGGCAGATTCTATGTCGGGTGAGAGAAATACCCTGAACCCCCCTTTCCCCTTGGATCTCTGCAGTCTGCTTAGTCATTCTTCACCCATACTATTTTTTTCCCTCAAGTCATTTTTTTTTTTTACTAATCTTAAACTTAATTTGCTAAAAACTGGGGGGAGAAATGGAATTCCTTATATTTTATATTTTACACTTATTTTGAGGCTGTAAAAGTTCATGATTAAGTTTAATCTAATTTTAAAACCAATATTTTATGCTTATATTTAGTATATTTCACTTATTTTGGAGCTGTAAAGAGTTTTTTTTTACCCCAGTACTATCTTAAAACCAGCATTTATTCTTATTTTAAACTTTCTAAATGAATCTGTAGTCATGCATATTTCTAGATTCATCAACCTTATTTCAAGAACAGTGTGAGTGAAATTATCTTGCTGCATGGACAGATAGGGTAATTTAATTTGTTTTGAGGACCTTTTTTCTCAGATTTAGTACAGGTATTTTTATCTTGTTTTAGACACCCCTTTTTTGCAATGCAAGTAAGCTGTGATGAAGGTTTTCAGTTTAGGGCTTTGGACAGGTGACAATTTTTGACCCCAGCAACTTTATGGCCCTTGACAGCAAGAGTCTTTCGTTTGGAAAAACCATGTCATCAGAAATTGCAGGTTAATTAAGATTTCACACAGTGTCAGCGCTAATAAGTGATCCCAGACCCAGGCAAATATATTCTTCCTGAAGTGAAACCTTCAGGAAAGTTAGCAAAGCTGTCTGGCTCTTGGATTGAGGTGGAAAAAGATAACCCATTTACAATTCCTTGAAAAAGTATTGATACCCTTAGAACTTTTTCACATTCTGTGACGTTACAATCAAAAACTTGAATGTATTTTGTTTCGATTTTATATGATAGACCAACACAAAGTGCCACCTAACTGTGAAGTGAGACAAAAAATAATGTTTTTTAAAGTTTTAAACGAATATAAATGTGTTGTAGTGCTCCTGCTGGGGACTCCATCGTTCTGCTGGGGGACTTCAATGCTCACGTGGGCAATGACAGTGAGACCTGGAAGGGCGTGATTGGGAGGAACGGCCCCCCGATCACAACTCGAGCGGTGTTCTGTTATTGGACTTCTGTGCTCATCATGGATTGTCCATAACGAACACCATTTTCAAGCATAAGGGTGTCCACACGTGCACTTGGCACCAGGACACCCTAGGTCGCAGTTCGATGATCGAATTTGTGGTCGTGTCATCGGACTTGCGGCCGCATGTCTTGGACACGCGGGTGAAGAGAGGGGCGGAGCTGTCAACTGATCACCACCTGGTGGTGAGTTGGCTCCGATGGTGGTGGAAGATGCCAGTCCGACGTGGCAGGCCCAAATGTATTGTGAGGGTCTGCTGGGAACGTCTGGCAGAATCCCCTGTCAGAAGGAGTTTCAACTCCCACCTCCAACAGAACTTTGCTCATGTTCCGGGGGAGGCGGGGGACATCGAGTCCGAGTGGACCATGTTCCGTGCCTCCATTGCTGAGGCGGCCGACCGGAGCTGTGGCCGTAAGGTGGTCGGTGCTTGTCGTGGCGGCAATCCCCGAACCCGGTGAGGGATGCCGTCAAGCTGAAGAAGGAGTCCTATTGGGTCTTTTTGGCCTGTGGGACTCCTGAGGCAGCTGATGGGTACCGGCTGGCCAAGCGGAATGCAGCTTTGGTGGTCGCAGAAGCAAAAACTCGGGAATGGGAGGAGTTCGGTGAGGCCATGGAGAAAGACTTCCGGACGGTTTCGAGGAAATTCTGGTCCACCATCCAGCGTCTCAGGAGGGGGAAGCAGTGCACGATCAACATTGTGTATAGTGGGAATGGGGCGCTGCTGACCTCGACTCGGGACGTTGTGAGCCGGTGGGGAGAATACTTCGGAGACCTCCTCAATTCCACCAACACGCCTCCCTATGAGGAAGCAGAGTCTGGGTTCTCTGAGGCGGGCTCTCCCATCTCTGGGGTTGAGGTCACCGAGGTGGTTATAAAGCTCCTCGGTGGCAGGGCCCCGGGGGTGGATGAGATTCGTCCAGAGTTCCTAAAGGCTCTGGATGTTGTGGGGCTGTCCTGGTTGACACGCCTCTACAACATTGCGTGGACATTGTGGACAGTGCCGCTGGATTGGCAGACTGGGGTGGTGGTCCCCCATTTTAAGAAGGGGGACCGGAGGGTGTGTTCCAACTACAGGGGGATCACACTCCTCAGTCTCCCTGGTAAGGTCTATTCAGGGGTGCTGGAGAGGAGGGTCTGTCGGGAAGTCGAACCTCAGATTCAGGGGGAGCAGTGTGGTTTTCGTCCTGGCCGTGGAACATGGGAGTTTGCCCAACCAGTCTACATGTGTTTTGTGGACTTGGAGAAGGCGTTCGACCGTGTCCCTCGGGGGGTCCTGTGGGGGGTGCTTCGGGAGTATGGGGTACCGAACCCCCTGATACGGGCTGTTCGGTCCCCCGTACGACCGGAGTCAGAGTTTGGTCCGCATATCCGGCAGTAAGTCGGACTCGTTTCCGGTGAGGGTTGGACTCCGCCAAGGCTGCCCTTTGTCACCAATTCTGTTCATAACTTTTATGGACATAATTTCAAGGCGCAGTCGATGCGTAGAGGGGGTCCGGTTTGGTGGCCTCAGTATTGCATCTCTAAATTGTGCGCTCCACAAATCTGGCTTTCATGGAAGAGTAGCAAGAAGAAAGACGTTGTGGAAAGAAAGGCATAAGAACTCCCATTTGCAGTTTCCTACAAGCATTGTAGGGGGAACCGCAAACATGTGGAAGCAGTTGCTTTGTCAGATGAGATCAAAGTTGAATTTTCTTGGACTAAATGCAAAGCATTATGTGGCTGAAAACTAACACTGCTAATCACCTTGAATACACCATCCCCACTGTGAAAAATGGTGGTGGCAACATCATTCTGTAGGGATGCTTTTCTTCACCAGGGACAGGGAAGCTGGTCAGAGTTGATGGGAAGGTGCATGGAGCTAAATACTGGGAAATCCTGGAAGAAAACCTGTTGGAGGCTGCAAAACAGTTGAGAGTGGAAAAACGATTCTTCTTCCAGGAAGACAATGACCCTAAACATAAATCCAGAGCCACAATGGAATGGTTTGGATCAAAGAATATTCATGTGATACAGTCAAAGTCCAGACCTAAACCCCATTGTTTGCATCTGTGGCAAAGTTTGAAATTGTACTTTTACAAGACATTCTCCATCCAATCTGGCTGACCTTGAGCTATTTTTCAATGAATGGGCAAACATTTCAGTGTCTCTTGGTGCAAATATGGTAGAGACATACCCTAAAACACTTGCAACTGTAATTGTAGCAAAAGGAGACTTGACAAATTATTGAGGAAAGTGGGCTGAATACAAATGCACACCACATTTTTCACATTTGTATGTTCTTAAAATTTTGAAAACTGTGTCATTTCTGTTCCACTTTTCAACGATGTGCTACTGTACTTTGTGTTGGTTGATCACATAATATTTCAATAAAAAAAAACGGTGGCAAAACCAGTTCAAGGGGTATACTTATTCAGTGCACTGTAAATGTTGAAGAACATTCATACGATACGAAGCTAAGAAGGGGATTTACATATATATTGGCTCTACTCTGCTGTGATTATCAACTCAATCAAATTATGATTACATTTTGATGCATATAAACATGAATATCAAATGGTTTGAACGTTACCTTATTAAAAACCCAAATTTCTCCATTGACAGTGGGCCGGGGAACCCCATGGCCATTGTAGTGGAAGAGGACTCTCTCCTCTTTAGCATTTCGTCTCAGCGACGTGCATAGCTTTTTCACCTCGTCCACTGTGGGGTCCAGGCTTTGTTTGTAACGTGCCTGAAAAATAAGAAAAACGACAAGTAGGAACAAAATAATTAGGATTTCTACTGTGTGACATTTTCATAATTCAGCCTCATTTATACAGTGCATGTGATCTCATGAATGAAATATATATATACACGTACATATATATATACATATATACACATATACATACATATATACATACATATATATATATATATATATATATATATATATATATATATATATATATATATATATACACATATACATCCATCCATTTTCTGAGCCGCTTCTCCTCACTAGGGTCGCGGGCGTGCTGGAGCCTATCCCAGCTATCATCAGGCAGGAGGCGGGGTACATCCAGAACTGGTTGCCAGCCAATCGCAGGGCACAAACAAACAAACAACCATTCGCACTCACGGTCACACCTACGGGCAATTTAGAGTCTCCAATTAATGCATGTTTTTGGGATGTGGGAGGAAACCAGAGTGCCCGGAGAAAACCCACGCAGGCACGGGGAGAGCATGCAAATACCAACACAGGCGGGGCAGGGATTTGAACACCGGTCCTCAGAACTGTGAGGCAGATGTGCTAACCAGTCGTCCACCGTACTGTGTATTTGCTCCCATTTTTCGTGAGCTGGACTCCAGATCTAAAACTTTTTCTAAATACACAAAAGGCCACTTCCCTCAAATATTGTTCACAAATCTGTCAAAATCTGTGTTAGTGAGCATTTCTCCTTTGTCAATATAGTCCATCCCACCTCACAGGTGTGGCATATCAAAGATGCTGATTTGACAGCATCATTATTGCACATGTGTGCCATAGGCTGGCCACAATAAAAGGACACTCTGAAATGTGCAGTTTTATCACACAGCACAATGCCACGAGTTCTGAGGGAGCGTGCAACTGGCATGCTGAATGCAGGAATGTCCACCAGCGCTGTTGCCCGTGAATTGAATGTTAATTTCTCTACCATAAGCAGTCTCCAAAGGCGTTTCAGACAATTGGGCAGTACATCCAACTGGCCTTACAACCACAGACCACGTGTAACCACACCAGCGCAGGACCTCCACATCCAGCATCTTCACCTCCAAGATCGTCTGAGACCAGCCACCCAGAGACCTGCTGCAACAATCGGTTTGCATAAGAAACCGTCTCAGGGAAGCTCATCTGCATGCTAGTCGTCTTCATCGGGGTCTCGACCTGACTGTAGGTCATCGTCGTAACCGACTTGAGTTCCTGCCAATATCCAGGAACTTCGCACAGCCATTGAAGAGGAGTAGACCAACATGAAGACGAGTGGACCAACATTCCACAGGCCACAATTAACAACCTGATCAACTCTATGCAAAGGACATGTGTTGCACTGCGTGAGGCAAATGGTGGTCACACCAGATACTGACTGGTTTTCTGACCCCCCCAGAGCCCCACAATAAAGCAAAACTGCACATTTCAGAGTGGCCTTTTATTGTGGCCAGCCTAAGGCACACCTATGCAATAATCATGCTGTCTAATCAGCATCTTGATATGCCACACCTGTGATGTGGGATGGATTATCTCAACAAAGGTGAAATGCTCACTATCACAGATTTTGGACAAGGAATGATCTGGGCCATTCAAGAACAGTCACGTAGTTGTTCTGAAGCCACTCCTGTGTTATTTTAGCTGTGTGCTTAGGGTCATTGTCAAGTTGGAAGGTGAACCTTCGGCCCAGTCTGAGGACTCTGGAAACGGTTTTCGTCCAGGATATCTCTGTACTTGGCCGCATTCATCTTTCCTTCGATTGAGACTAGTCGTCCTCTCCCTGCAGCTGAAAAACACCCTCACAGCATAATGCTGCCACCACCATGCTTCACTGTTGGGACTGTATTGGGCAGGTGATGAGCAACGCCTGGTTTTCTCCACACATTAGAATTAAGGCCAAAAAGTTCTCTCTTGGTCTCATCAGACCAGATAATCTTATTTCTTACCATCTTGGAGTCCTTCAGGTGTTTATTTTTTTGCAAACTCCATGCGGGCTTTCATGTGTCTTGCACTGAGGGGAGGCCTTCGTCGGGCCACTCTGCGATAAAGCGCCAACTGGTGTTGGCCTGCAGTGATGCTTGACTTTCTAGAACTTTCTCCCATCTCCCAACTGCATCTCTGGAGCTAAGCCACAGTGATCTTTGGGTTCTTCTTTACCTCTCTCACCACCTCTCTCACGGCCAGCTCTTGGAAGGGTTCTGGTCGTCCCAAACGTCTTCCATTTAAGGATTATGGAGGCCACTGTGCTCTTAGAAACCTTAAGTGCAGCAGAATGTTTTTGTAACCTTGGCCAGATCTGTGCCTCGCCACAATTATGTCTCTGAGCTCTTCAAGCAGTTCCTTTGACCTCATGATTCTCATTTGCTTTGACATCCACTGTGAGCTGTAAGGTCTTATACAGACAGGTGTATGGCTTTTCTAATTAAATCCAATCAATATAATCAAACACAGCTGGACTCCAATGAAGGTGTAGAACCATCTCAAGGATGATCAGAAGAAATGGACAGCACCCGAGTTAAATATGAGTGTCACAGCAAAGGGTCTGAATACTTATGGCTGTGTGATATTTCAGTTTTTCTTTTTTAATAAATCAGCAGAAATTTCAACAATTCCGTTTTTTCCTGTCAATATGGGGTGCTGTGTGTACATTAATGAGGGGAAAATGAACTTAAATGATTTTAGCAAATGGCTGCAATATAACAAAGAGTGAAACATTTAAGGGGGTCTGAATACTTTCCGTACCCACTGTATACACACACACACACACACACAAACAAAAGTATTGAAAAGTATTATTATGCGGAAGGGAAATGTAAACAAGTATATAAGTGGTATTGAGCATTTAAAAAAAAATAAAATTAAATTAAAAAAAAAAAAAAAAAAAAAAAAAAAGCACCTCACAAGCAGTAATTTTCAATCGTTGTTGAAATGCACCTGACTTTTCAATCTCAATTTGGAAAAGTCCTCATCTGACTTCCGAAATTGCTTTGGACCTCTGGACCTCTCATTGAGTTAAAAAGGAATGTAGGTAATGAGCTAACTGACCCTGGAGAGACATTACATTTGCAATGATCCAAAACTAAATTGGCTGAGACAAAGACATTGCACTTTTGAAAGATGTCAGAGATTATAAAATCCCCTTTAATCATTACAGTGAGTGAATTTCTATATCTAACCACAGGTTTAATAGGGCCAGTAAAGACATCGATGACACTTTAAACACTAAGTTAAATTGACATATCCAAGTCATCCCAAAACATCCCAATCCCCGATGTCATTGCGGAAGTTAAGAGCAAGATGAAGAGTAATATTGAACAGAGTAAAAAGTGCATGCAGCTTGGCAAGGCTGCTAAATAAAATGTTTTTTCTAACTTTTAATTTAGTCGGAGAAGACATGCTTTTGGTCATTATGTTGACAATGTCAATAGAAGGTGTGAAAGGCACACAAGTGGAGACGTGACTGCAGGTAGTTATGCAACAGAAAATTGTCCCGTCAGACGAGTCTGAATCATTTTCATACTCATTAAGGTCCTTTTGTGGGTTTTTGTGTAATTATAGGTCATAGGTCTTTTAACAACCTGTCTTACAGCTATTGTATTTAACTCACACAATACTTTTTTGATCAAAAAAATGCTGACTTTAACACACCCAACCACCCACTATATACTCTTCTCGCCATACTTCCATTTTCTACAGTGCTTATACTTTTTTAGGGCTTCAGGACTATTTTAATCAGTTCACTAATTCGACTAACACCATAATTTGTGTTAAAGCAAATATGCAATGAAAATCATCCATTGTTTTAGGATAAATAGTTTACCTTTAAAGGGTTTATGTGAGTTATTACAAGATGAGGATTTTTGCCAGATGTGGTGCATCATGTATTTATGTACATTACCACACAACACACATTAACAGAAAACGAATGACAGCAATTTTTTAAAATGAAACTGTTAAGAACATTCCACAAGAGATTTAAATAGGTGTATCAACAAAAGTTTTTACTTAAGAGTACAGCCAACACCAAAACAAAAAAACCCACTTTCCTGCTGCTTTTTCATTTGAAATCTGGAAAGAAAACACCAAGCTTATTTGACACAATTGTCAAATTTTTGTGAGTAGTGTAATTGCCACATCCTGTTTTAATTAGCCATTGGCGACTTGGTGAACGGGCACCCTGAGAATGGTACCAACTCTGCCAGATTGAGCCAGGAAAAACCCTGCACAATTATCATTTACTCATTCTAAGTTACATAACACATTTTACAGAGACCAAGCTGAACTCGCCTCAATGAAAAATGCCTCACTTCCGTTGACTGCATGAGGATAAGTTTGAACTGCAGCTTGATAATATAGCTGGCAGGTTAATTCAATTTCGCCATAATCAGATAGGATGGGCTGAATACGGCACTTACTTGAGCATCAAGTGGTAGCAGAGGGGTGTAATATTGTTAGTGAGAGTCATGCAATAATGGAGGAATAATATCTGAAATCAGATCCTGTTGTGTGGGGTGGTGGGTTGGAGCGAGATAGAGATGGTGAGGTCAACTTTGGGGGTGCGTATTATACATGGGTGCGCATTATACACGAGAAATTACAGTATATAGTGGGGAGGGCCGACTCTCGCCAGAAAGTATACAGCTCAGCCTATATGCGTCGTTGGGCTAGTGCAGTGCTTCTCAAATAGTGGGGGTCGCGTTGCGATGCCAGCGTGATGCCAGTGTGAGATGCCAGTGTGAGACCCTGAAGAACATGATTTGCCGTACTAAAATAAAGTGTAATTGCACATCCGCTGCAGTAGATGGCAGTGGTGTTCTCTGAGTATTTGCTCTATGGCGTAGTAGTGTTTATTGCAACAGTCCGAGCAGTTAACAAACTTGGAAGACACCATGAAACATTTTTTACGGTGATTGTGTAACACATGAAAGTCACCCGAAAGCTAAGACGAGGAAGTTTGACAAAGCGTTTGTAGCACTTGGCTTCACAGGGACTACAGTCGAGACGAGGAAAGACCGGTGTGTTTAATATGTCTAAAAACCCTGGCAGCGGAACGCATGAAGCCTAACAAATTAAAGCGCCATTTAAATACATTACACCCTAATCACGCTGACAAGCCCCTGGAGTGTTTTCAGAGAAAACGTGCTGAATATTATCAGCAATCATCCCGCTTTGCGAATGCTGTTACAGTAAACCAGCGAGCACTGTTAGCATCCCATAAGGTGGCGTACCAAATTGCTCAGTGCAAAAAAACCCACACCATAGCAGAGGAGCTGATACTGCCTGCAGCAGTTGACAGGGTGTCCGTCATGCTGGATGACGCAAGTGACATCCCGCTGTCCAACGACAGTGTCACCAGATGTATAAAGCAAATCGCAAATGATCTCCAAGAACAGCTGGTGGATAAACTCAGAGATAAGCGTTTTGCCTTACAATTTGATGAAGCAACTGACAGCAATAAAGGATATCATTGTGTAAAGGATATTGCCACGTGAGCTCAGGAACACTTCATAAAACCAATGCAGTTAACATAGTTCGTTGCTATATCTACAAATGCAAGTTAAAACTCTACCACAGAAAGCAAAAGTCGGGTATCAACAACACCCAGAAACGCCGCCGGCTTCTCTGGGCCAGAGCTCATCTGAGATAGACTGACGCAAATCGGAAAAGTGTGCTGCGGTCTGACGAGTCCAAATTTCAAATTGTTTTGGGAAAGCATGGACGTTGAGTCCTCTGGGCCAAAGAGGAAAAGGACCATCCGGAGTGTTCAAAAGCCAGCATCTGTATTGGAATGGGGGTGTGCTACTTCTCATGGCATGTGAAGGTAACATTAATGATTAAAGGTGCATAATTTTTTTGAGAAACCTATGCTGCTATCTAAGTCACATGATTTTCAGGGATGTCCTTGCTTATTTCAGCAAGACAATGTCAAGGCAAATTTTTGCACTTGACACTTTAATAGCTTGGCTTGGTAGTAAAAATGTGAGTACTAGACAGTCTCCCATTAAAAATGTGTGGCACATTATGAAGCGCAAAACACGTCACTGTAGACCCTGAACTGTTGCGCAACAGAAGTTGTACATGAAGCAAGAATGGAAAAGAATTCCACCTACGAAGCATCAACAATTAGTGTCCTCAGTTCTCAAACACTTATTGAGTGTTGTTAAAAGTAAAAGCGATGTAACACAGAGGTAAACATGCCCCTGTCCCAGATTTTTTTTTAAATGTGTTGCAGGCATCAAATTTAAAATGAGAGAATATTTGCCAAGGTTGTCACTTGAACATTAACTTGTCTTTAGTGTATCGAATATAAGATGCAATGATTTGCAAATCCTTATTTAATGTTTTTATTTGTTTTGCACAACATAGAAAGTAAAATCATAAGAATTAGAGTTTGTACATTCAGTTTAGTAGAGAGCAGCCCGTGACCAGGGCTGTGTGTCATTTCACCCGTGACAGTCGTCCTGCTGGGGCCTGTGGGTCTGACTGACTCAGTTCACAGCAGGTCTGATGAGCAGAGGGAGTGAGGACACGTCACCAATCCATCCCTGTGAGGCTCTGGTTGAGACTATGCAGACATTTTCTGTTCGATGTCAGAGGTGTAGACTACAAAATTTTCAAGAACGTCTAGTTAAAAACTACATAGTGAAATTAGAGGAATAACATTTCATGGTTCAACACGAGGGCTTGACAATAACTATCAAGTCAAACCAAGATGCAACATCTAAACCACTTTTAATTAAGGCTGTTAATGTCACAAAAAAACATTAGAAATGAAGCACCACACTAAGTTTTTGTGCCCTTGAAATAATCACGCCATCAGAAATGTAAATATATTTAATTCTGTAATGAAATAATACTCATGTGATCATGAATCAGATTGGAATAGACAGACTTTCAAACATCATCAGACAAATCATTGCACCCTTTTCAAAATATCGTCTATAAAAATCAGTAAAGTGATATTTTTCATACTTTTATGGTCGTAATAACTTTGAAGAGGAAAGTCATGATACAAAAACCAGATAAATGATGGTGCAGCACCACAAATAGCCCCCTTGATCTATTTTTGTGTGTAATGCTGATATGATCATCAGGAGTCAGTAGACTAAGTGACATGTAATATAGCTGACAGAAGTGATACTTTTGGATGAGTGACGAAATATGTCACCAGGAGTGATCCGAACATGACAAGTAGGTTAATTTACTGTTTACTGTGCTTTTGCCTAGGAATTTTAAGATTAGGGATATGGTGTATTGTTTAGGCCAGTGATTCCTACACAATGTGCCTACAAATAATGTACTTGTTCAACTATCTAGGGCAATAACGTATAGTGACAGGCCAAACTGTTTAAATTAGGGGTGATACGAGTACTCAAGTTTTTCGAGTATCTCAAATACAAAAAAAAATTTTTGAGGTATACTCTCTGCCTCAGGGAACCGCTTATTTAATTGTGACGCTGAAAGGACGTATGGGCACAACTCCCTTACGTGAGCTATGCGAGGAGGAAGCGTAGTGCACCTATGTCATTCAAGGAGCGGGAAGATGGCGACGTCGGAAGAGAAATGCGAGAACAACAATCAACGTCTTTTTTATGGACGCCACTGCTTATTTCAGCAAGACAGTTGGTCGAACGAGTAGCGGTACTCCAAGGCTATGTTGTTGCAAACTTTTTCTAACATTCTGTTGCACTTTTGCAATTTGTGCGCTGTTTATGCGGACAACAGCTGCCTGAAACCTGAAATGTGGTGACAAGGGGAAAAGGCATGAGAGCTTGAGAAAGATGAGGCCTCACTGACACACCGTAAGAGAGAGATGGGAAAAGCAGCACAGAGGACTTGTAAAATAATGAATTGGTCAGTGCCTATGGAGTCCAAAAATCCCTCTAATCTTAAACAAGATTTTCCCGTCTTTTTAATAATGCAGAGAGACAGTGAAGATGGAAACTAAACATGTCTAAACTCTTCTCACCTGAGCTTTATTGTTTTGGGATGTCAAGAAGTACTGTAATACAGAATAGTAGCTTTATGGGCTTGACTCAGGAGGTCTTTACACTGCCACAAGCAGTGATCAGGTGGTTAAAGTTAAGGTATTTAATTGCCTTAGCAGGTAGCACAGTGTACACTAAAATGAAGCACAAATGTCAGCAACAAGCATAACTTGATGGAGTGACTGAGGATTTTGGGGCTTATCAGCTATAGTAGGGACGCTACAAAGCCGTATGTGCCAAACAGAACAATATTCCCCTGACGTCGAGCCGAAACCTATGTCAAAAGTTGGTCAATTTAATATTTTTTCATAAATCTATACTATTGATCAGTCCCCAGGTGTGTGTGATATTTTTATGAAATTATTGACCAAACAAAAGTGTTGAAAATGGCTTCCTCTCTCTGACAATGCAATATTAACGGTTCAAAAAACATTTTGGCGGGTTTTTTTTGGTCTCTTGAAAAGTGATGATTTTGGAGGTCCGGATTCCGCCCGACGTCAGCAATTTGATATTTCTATGGAGAAAAATAATTCCATAAAATGACATTTTCAAATCATTATGATGATTATTTGCAACAATATGCTGTCTTCATGGTTCTACCATAATCAAATCGACCATCAGATGATCAATTACCTGATTGACTGTTCATACCTAATGCAAATGAGCAGTATAACACAGTTCCAGCTGGTGGAATATGATATCAACTTGTTCTCCTCAGCACATCAACACAGCCGGCAAAAAGAGATTGTCCATTTCCATAAATTAGAGCAGCATTTTTATTTAAACTAGAGGTGAAACGATTAATTGATGATAAAACTTGATAATGGATTAATCGTTTAGAGCAGTCATTCTCAAAACTTACACCAAGTACCACTTGAAAAAATACTGAGTGCTCCAAGTACCACCATCATGACCAACATTAGAACAGAGTAGTGTAGTAGGTCTAACTGTTGATTGTAAGAACATTATTGCAAGCCATTGTAAAATTATGCACAGTTTGCAAATTAAACTATGCCTAAACATTGGGAACTTGTAGTAAAAAGTTAAATACAATTGAACTGCACTTGTGGAGTGATTCTTTCACGTACCACTAGAGTGAGCATGAGTACCACTAGTGTTACTAGTACCACGTTTTGAGAATCACTGGTTTAGAGACCTTGTTTAATTTAAGAAGAAGAAAAAGAATCACCTTTTTTGCCATGAACATGCATGTACACGAAATCTGTTGTCTGCATTTTATCCATCACAGTGAACACACACACTTGTTAGTGGAACACACTGGAGCAGGGGGCAGCTGAAGCCCCCGGGGAGGAGTTCGGGGTATCAGTGTCCTGCTCAAGGACATCACAGCCGTGAGTTCGGGGATTGTTGGCAGATGGTCCGGTCGGGGTCTTGAACCTAGGTCCCCCACAGTGCCAGGCGATGATCTTACCAACTGGGCCACGGCTGCCCAAATGATTCAATATTGTCCAAATCCTATGAATTTCAGCCTCTCAAACGTAAAAGTTTCATTTATTATAATAAAGCAGTATATAATAATTATATATATTATAATAATAAAGCAGATGGATTATTTATGTTTAATTAAAATAAGACATTTGCAAACATCTTTTACTTTGGAAAACGATTATCAACATTTTGCCCATTTTCTGTCATGTTATGGGTCAAACCAGTAACGAGTAATCATAATCAATTTAGGTTTGTGCATTTTCTACACTACCAATTTGAAATAATGTCCTTTTTTTTGAATAAGGGGATTGGAATTTAAAAATAAAATGACTTAAAATGACAAAATCAGTGCACATCAAAGAGCAGAAACCAGCTACACTGGGATGAACAAATGTCTTACTTTCAATGTCAGGGTTAAGTGTGATTGCTTTTAAAGATGGACAGCGAGGCAGACATCATGTTACAAAATGAGCCTATTAAAAGGCCACTACTAGTCAGGTCACTGATACAGATATCCCATACTGCCTTGAGACAGAGAGTGAGGGAGATGAGAGCAGGCCATTAGGAGAGCAGGGGGGGAGCCATTAGTTAAAAAGTGAAGGTTCATAGAGGTACAATTACAATCTAGACAGAAGGCCGGCCGACTGACTAATTAGTCCATGGTGAGAGATAGAGGTCTTAGCATCCACCAAAAATCAGGGGAAAATTTAAGGCCAGTGTGGCATGGGGGGGAGAATTTGGATTGAAGGATGCTGTGCAGGTGTGAACCAAGCTGAGTGTCTTGTGACATATTGACTTTTTTTCTACTAATGAGGCCAGGGACATGAGGACCAATTGCTCCATCTGCAGAGTGAATAATTGGAAGACACTCCTCTTTAATAGAAATCAATTTAGAGAATAAAAGAAGACTTGACAATTACTACAATGTAGACTATAGTCATCTGAACTGCTGTTAAGAGAACACAGACCTTCCACTCTGCTCATTTACTTTATTGACAGACAATCTTGTTTTGTAACCTTGAAAATTACCAGCAAGCTTTAAATGTATAAGTCAACACACATTTTCTGCATGTTCTTGTAGGTTACTGAATGACATATGCCCCAATGCTAATGTTCATTGCATTTTGTTTACATATGCAAATGTGGACTTGCTCTCAAAACAGCAGGTTGGGTTGGTGGGCTCACCTCGGCACTAGTCATGAAGCATAACCAGAATACTCCAGACCAGACAATGCTAAAAGATTTGAGCTAGTGCAGTCTCTCTCACTTTGAAGATCTTAAAACGTTTTGCAGACATCTCTAAGCAAAACCTTTACCAACACCTTTCAAGCCAAAAGCGCTGATGAGACCTAAAACTGAAGGAGCCTCATTTATCTATAACTTCTTATGTGTTGCATGGGTGGAGATGCATGCAGGAATTCTGCCAAAAAAGGTAGAATGCCAAGTTTACGCTGCATTTGGACCAGTCAGCGATTCTCCAATATACTTGACTTGCTAAAAAGGAAACTTGTAAAGCAGAGAAGAAGAAAAAAGAAAAAAAGAGACCAACAATCTCTGTGGTTTTCCTCAACAACTATAAAACTATACACATACACAAAACATATTCATAAGCACACTCCAAACACAAAAATAAAGCTTTTACACATTTTTGTAGGTGGTCCCTCGTCTACAACACGGAAAAGCAGAATTGTGTTCCGTGACATCAACTAGCCTTTTGTCACAAATAATCCTGGTGATGTAATGATCTGTCTCTCGCTTTGGGTGCAATTACTTTGTTGACCATATTTTCAGACAATGTGTATTTACCAAAAAGGGTACACAACACTCAACTATACACACCCACACATCAATTTTAAAATAATTTGATTAACTCTCTTGTCCCGTGGCAAATATCAATGAAACAGTAAGAGCAGAGTAATCAAGGAAGTATGTTGAAGTGATGCATCTAGATTTTTCTAAGATCTTTAAGGTATGTCTGGGAGGGGACAAGTTAAGCCCACGTTGCTAGCAGAAGTTACAGAGAGTTGTTGTTTTTGCTGTGCTGAGTGTCTATTAATAAGCTCAAACCAACAAATGACAAGAGGTCTAGTTATTGCATGTCAATTGGTATTTTGGCAAGAAAGAAGGTATCACAATCTAGGTTTCTCATAAGAGATTAAACAAATATTAAGTAAACCTTGGTGAAAGTGATACAAAGGCTAAAGTTTTGAGCACGAAATAATCTAATCATGATCCCAAACATACAAGGTCATCTGCGAAACACTGCGGCAGTTATGTCATGACTTGTGCTGGCAAGAAGTCTTCTTGCAAAAGCTCACTCTTCTTCATTCCTGTAACACTTGATGGAAGCAGCAAATTGAACTCAGGGGGGCTAAGAAACGTTTTGACTGCCAATATAAAGAAAGATGCAACCAAACTGATTAGGATATCCTTTATAATGCAGCCCTATAAGAACCCAAAACACATTGCCAAAATAAAAATATTGGTCACTAAGGCTATTATTATTGAACCAGCAATATAAACGATCAGGGTTTAAAAGTAAATTACCAGTGCTCGACAGTTTTATCTCTGTCGGCCACACAGAGGCTGGTGGAGGAACAACCATGAACCTAATGTATCCCACTGCCCACACGTGGGACTCAGTTAACCATCAGAGGACAAGTAAACACCTACGATCACATCTAATTAACTTTGCTGAAATTTGTTGAGCGATGTGGCTTGTGTTACACACAATAACAAGTAGCCAAAATGACAGCCATTCTGAAGAATTATCAGGACTGAAAATGTATGGCAGATACACAAGGTAAACTATGTTACACTGTGTGACTTTGACAGGACACGACAAGCACACATCTTTTCATCTTGATTTATTCTCACATGCTAAGAGGGAGGAATTTCAAACTACATTTCCCAAATCATAACAGAAGGAAAGGTTGAGGAGTACATTGAGGAGAGGTTGTGACAGGCAGACAAAATGGGGGGAAAAGGGTGTAACTTGAAAGAGAATTTAAAAGCAGACAACATGTTCGGTTGGAAAACTAAGTGAAGCACTGTGAGGATTTTATTTTTAAAAAAATATTTAATTAATATAGTATAGTATAGATATATTTTTTAAGTTATTCACATTGTAATACCCAACCAGTAGAGATGCAACAAGACATAGTGCTCAGCCGCTAATAAAATACTGACATTCTCTCTTTTCCATATTTAGTTCATCAAGGTTGAGGGTACTTCCTTAATATAATTACACAATTCAAATTTTCAAATAAGCAATCATAGTTGCACTACAAAACTTGATCAGAACCAGGACGAACCCGAAAAAAAAACAGTATGTAGAATGGGAAATGGTAATGGAAAAAGAAGAGTGAGTGGGAGGAAGTGTAGGTAAGGAAAGTGAGTGGGCAGCAGCCAAGTCTGTTTGCCGCATTCTCTCTGGCTGTAAGGGTTAATGCAAGACCGCAAAAGGTAAGCAGAAATGAATTTGCAATGACGGGCGACCGGCAGCTACATTCACCAAGTAACTTCAGAACACAGCTTTTACAGTGCTCTATGACAAGTCTTGATCGAGTCTAATGTTTATCGACTCATGTAAACCATTGATGTGATTTGTTGCAGTGACAGGAGCAATAAATAGCTTAGGTCTTGGGGAACAATACTAAAGTTTACATTTCTTGAGCTGCTCTCTCTCTCTCTTCTCTCAGGTACATTTTCCTAATGTTACTTCACTTTAGTCACTATCTTAAACAGCCATTTGCTTCTACTTTTAACTGTCAAAAATGATTTTTCACAATATAAACATTTAAATTTTTGCTACAGCATTGGTCTGGCAACAAAGTGAATATTGTTGTAATGAAGTGAGTGCGTTTTCGTATATGCCACAGAACAGGGGTCACCAACCTTTTTCAAACTGAGACCTACTTCTTAGGTACTGATTAATGCAAAGGGCTTCGAGTTTGACAAACACTTAAAATTACACATTTACTCAAATTATCTTTAATTATATCTTATTATATTGTCATGTAAATTGTTTCTTACAATAATTATCAAAAAATATTTAACAAGGTAAGCAACAGATACTGTAAATATGAATATGCAACACTTTACTTAAGTGACACTCTCCGCAAGTGTTTACATTTTCAAATTACCACTTCTACAACATTCCTAGGAAATCACAATGTCCCATCACTGGAGAGCTATTTTAGAAGAGGACACAGGCTACTATTGTGGTCCTTGGTGGCACCATGGTGGTGACCACCACCATAGTGCCTTCTGATAACCGCAAATACATCTCAGCTCAACAGGTTGGAGTTTATGTTTTCACCACGCTCAGGGTATATATAACAAGAAGCACTGAAAAAACGTTCAGACCACTCAACACTGCAACTCACTCTGACAACTGAAAAATGTATGCTGTCTGACAATTTTATGAGTGCAGCCCCTGATAGTTCAGTCATGCCTGGTAAGGACAGACCAGTGTTCGAAACAGAGGTCACTGTGTCATGTATTACATTTTCAGGTGCCAGAAAAATAACAATAACAAAAAGTTGTGTGAAAAGTAGATTAAAGTCAGTAATCTTTTCAGATTTCATATTGCATACTGTTTAATTTTTGTTTTTGTGTTTAATGGCATAATTTATCAAATGTCCACACAAAACAACCAGACTACGGAGGATTCGGTCTTAATTTAACTGGTTTCAATTTTCAAGTCAAAACAAGAACCCTAATGATTTTGAATGCTTTGAAATTTAAGATGAAGGAGGTAGCATTATAAATGTCTTAAGTATGTCTAAGTATTTTGTTCAAACATTGTAGAGCCTAGGGAATTAGACTGATCAAACATTATTAAACATAAGAATTCAAGCCTAAATACAGCCATTAGATTTCAGACAAAATGTTGTTATCAAGAACATTATATATAATATGGGTGTAGTAGTATTTAGAAAATTATGGGACAACAGGCCCTTAAATCGCAGTGCACAAGTTAGCCTGCATTGTGTGTAATATAATAATGAGAATAAGTGATACATTACATCTAAAGATAGCCCACTTAAAATGTGTGCAGTCAATAGTAAAGATTCAACATTAGGGCTATCACTCAAGAATCTTTTTAGAATGGATTAACCTATAAATATTTCGTTGAGTACTCAAGTAATCGCGCCCCACCCCTAACGACCCGTCTGCCACCCTCCTCCCCCCGCCTTTTTTTCTCTCTCTCTTTTTAACAATTAACATGCATTTTATTCTCTGGGCTGGACTTCTATCGGTAAACTGCATATGTCGGTACTGAATGTATTGTATATACTCTGTAAAGAATTCTTCAACAAACTCAGCCTTTTCTAAATGATTAGCTTTCGTGATAAGCATTAGCGTGCTAGTGATTACCATTTTAATTTTAAAAAAACGCTAACTACCATTCAGCTCACTCATTCATCATGTAGTATGTATATTATACATCTAATAGTGTCTTAAAATCCCTTGCAGATGCTCCTCTGTCGTTTTTGGCAAT
Source organism: Phycodurus eques (assembly GCF_024500275.1). Classification (NCBI taxonomy): domain Eukaryota; kingdom Metazoa; phylum Chordata; class Actinopteri; order Syngnathiformes; family Syngnathidae; genus Phycodurus; species Phycodurus eques. The sequence continues at coordinate 15,563,462 of NC_084530.1, forward strand.
GTTTTTCACTTGTCCAACAGTGTGTCCATCTGCAACAAAAGTCTGTGCATTAAACATGGACAGTGACCAAGTGGTTCCGGGCAACGCAAGTTGGGTCAGGGCGGCGCAAATATGCTTTTAGATTTTTGATTCGTGTGGCAGAAATTTTTGCATTGCGTTTTTTGGGTCGACTTAGCCAAGTTAGCTGATTTTGTTTTCCTCTACAGCCCTAGTAGACATCAACAACAAAAAATATACAATACTGCTCAAGCCACTGCAAGTACTGTTAAAAAAAAATACATGCACACCAAAGCATGCTCCAAATTAAACTTTGACGCATACTGCAATTGGATTCTTTGTTTTGGACGCACCAGAGGAACAAATATGAATTCCCACAGATTCAGTTAACAATCAATTCAGTTATAAAAGGGGCAGAAAACTCAAAGACTTGGTGTAGCCAGCCAAAATGTGAAAATATAAGATTTTAGAAAAGAAAAATACACTGTATGGTCAAAGTTGATTGGTAACAAGAGACATACTGTAAGTGGCCTAGACGGGAATTAACTGAAATGCATTTAAAACATCACAAGGACTGAGGAAATATATAGATACTGAAGAAAAGGAGGGGGGGGCTGTTTAACATTTGAGAGTCACTCACCCTTGGCTGCCAGTTTTCATATTGCTTCTGCAGGTTGGCCCCAATGGTCTCCAGGGCTTTCTGTGGACTCATCGACAGAGGATCTGAAAAAAAACAGTTTATAACACTTTAAACGCCTTTAACTTACATGGTGTTTCAGAACAAAGTTGAACAAAATATATTAATATTTTCAAAATGATTAGATGTCAAACACTACGAAAACGGTTCACTTTTTTTCCTCTAACGATGCTATCATCATAGCTTGCATTTCCAAAGACCAAAACAAACAATGATAAATAACCCTCAACTCCAAATAGCACAGCAAACAATAAAAAATAAAATCTTAGCGCTACAAAGAAATAACCACTACACGTGGGTATTATGCAATGTGGGTATAGGCAGCAATAATTTTGGAAAGAAATGAAGAAAAAAAGGAAAGATTAGAAACTATACACTTGTATATAACTAAGTGTATTGATGAAAGTAAATCAATAAGGCATTTTATGATGACTGAAGCCTTTTCTGTTGGAGCGATGAAAGAGGCTCCTGTGCGTTGGCAGCATGTTACACCAGCTCTGCTAATTTTCTCCTGCATTTTTACTTTTCCCCCTTTTTGTCATTTCGTGTTCGTTGTGTGTCGTGCTTGCCCGTTTTGGATTGTTTTCAGTGTTTTTGGCTGTGATATTCTTCAGCGCTTGTGTGCGCCTTCACCAACAGCTGTTTACAACAGCTTCCAGACTTTCTCCGTTATTTTACGTTTTCCACCCTTTCTGCATCATGCTGAGGCATTTGAACTATTGCAGCCTTTTGGCCGTGGTATTTTAATGAGCAGAGAACATCGGCACTATTGGACTTTCATCATTTGTCTACAATGCTACAATCGCAAAGAGCATCGCAGAAACATGGAGCCAGCTGACGTCCATACAGCAAAGAATGCATCCCAGAGAAGATATGGAGAGGGACAAGAGCTAGCACTGAAATTAAGTAAAGTGAACTGAGAGACAGTGGACTGAATGGGACAGGACAATTGAACCAATAATTCTGTATCCGTGTTAATCGCCAACGGACAAACTATTCGAAAACTGTTGTTTGTTTGCATTCAAACTCTGATTGTAGAAAACGTTGGCTGTCCGAGCCGTAGACATGTGTGATTTCTGCGCCCTCATACTGGTCGCTGGAGACTTCAATCTTGCTCCTCTCTGTCATCTCCAAACAGCTTCACACAGCATGTGCAACAAGGGGGGATAAAACTCTGCACCTCCTGTAGTAAATACCAATGTAAAGGGAACGCTTGTATATTTTAATTGTAAAATAATATTTGATTTATTATTGTATTACTATTTTAATTATTGTCTTTTATGTTGTATATACAGCAATTTGTTACAGCTGCGGGTGTTAAAGTACTCCAGAAATAGAGTTGTTCAAAATGCAACAGCACACAAGTACACTTATGGGTTTGATGGATAATTATATACCCAACTAATCTACTAATTTAACAAATGTGATTTAGAGAATTTAAGTTGACTGTGGTCAATGATTTGCTATTTCATCTAAAAATGATTTGAATTAGCTCTATGAATGGCAGTACGAAGTGTGGCCATGTGCCCATGGAGTTAATACAATGACACACAAGCACTGTCTTCATTCTTTGATAGAATCAGTCATCAACTTTGGATACTATCTGCTGTTAAAAAAAAAAAATTAACATTGTCCTCTGAGGTTTCTGGATATGTTCCAAAAACATGCATTTATTGCTTTGATTAGATATAAAAGTTCATTTATCTCAGCAGAGCTTCAGTGTTCATGGTTTAACACTTGGCGGTCTACGTAGCTTAACATCAGATATCTCTTCGTTGAGATCCCAAGAATATTTTCCTTTGCATGATGGTTTAACCCTTGGCGGTCTACATAGCTTTACATCCGATATCTCTTCATTGAGATCCCAAGAATATTTTCCTTTTCCTCCCCCCCTCCCCCCCCAATATTTGATCACATCCTTTCTTTGAAGAGAAGCCTTCATTCTGGAATATGGTGCAAAATGTTATTACATTTTACATAATGTGTGTGTTTTTCCAATGGCCAATTTGAACCTGTCAAACTTTTGGGAACAGTGAAGGCTAGAAAAGGAAAAAGAAAAACAGGCAACACACTTAAGTAAGGCACATGCATATCCATTTCAATAGTTTTCCCTGAATTTTAAAGTAAAACTCACCGATCCAGCACTCCAATCTGGCGCAGGGTGATGTCTTGACCACATCTGGGGGGTCCACTCCAACATTAAGACACAACACCAGCGCTACACTCACCGTCTTCATCTGCGGGGGAACGGCATAATAATAATCTTACAAACAGATCGCCAGTTGCAATTGTTTAGATTGTATAGGGCACAGAATCTTAGTAGTCTACTGAACAATCTTAATCAAACACCTTTTCATATATGAAATGGTGTGGCACAATCACCTTGATCTTGAAGTCACATATTACTACACAACAAACCAAGAAACAAGCAAAGAAAGTACTGGTAATAATAGTCAGAAACCAACATCTTCGTAACAGTGAAAACTACAGAGCCACAAAATAGTGTTTGTTGTTGCATCTCTTTTGTGGAATGTTAGAATGCCAACTAAAATCACATGCTACAGTGACATCACAATGTACTGTTGGGTTTTGGTGGGATTGTTTTACATCCACCCAAGTATTTACAACATTTAAAAGGGAAGAGAAATTGATTAGCACAGGAGTTCACAACTACTCAATTTTAGAATAAAGCTCTAAAAACATGCTTTGGTGCGGTTTTTCTTCGGCTGAAACTGGGGCCTTAGTCAAGTTGGAGGGAATTATGAACAGTTCCAAATACCATTTAGTCTTAGCACAAACACTCCATGCTTCTTTTAGAAAGCAAAAAATGACAGGAAAAGCCTCCCAGAACATCTGAAACTTATCTGGGGTTAATCAGAGGTCAGAGGCTCTTTAAATGGTGGCAGATATGTGATGACTCCCATTTAACATTTGAATGTGTTTGCATGTGATTGGTTAATACTGAACACATCCACAGTTATAAGGGTGTGCACACTTGTGCAACAACATTATCGCTGTTGTTTATTTTTAATTCCCTCCTTGAAAAGATTTCTTCTTTTTTTCAGCTAAGTTGCACAGGTTATAGGTCACAAACTTCTGGCTAATTCTGGCTTTTTTAACCATGTGTACTTCATGTGTTTTATGAAATAGCATTGTCCCCTTTCAAATAAACTGATTAATAATAATAATAGCGGAAAAAAGATTTGAAGTAATATTTGGTGTCTCATATCACAAAAACTGTCATTTGAAGGTGTGTAGAGTTTTGATATCCACTGTAAATTCCTATACTCAGACTTTATTTTCAGTGTACATTAAATGAAAGCAAATACAGTATCTACTACGAGGAATATCGGATATTACATCTATTCTAATCAACCTCCAGCTATGAAATTACTAGTCATCTGTTCATCCATTTATTTCTCTACTTATCCATAATGTATCATGCTAGCGGTGACCCAAGAGTCTCTTTAACCAGCAACGCTTCTCCAGTTCCGTCCAGAGAATCCTTAAGAAATCCCAAACCAGATGGGCAATATAATCCAACCATTTTAAATCAAACCAGTACAGTATAATACAACAGCTCTGCAACCAATCTTTACTTCAGCTTTTATTGTCTGGTCTTTGAGGGGGGCAATTTGTGGTACTGCATTTATCCTGTATTTTTGAGTATGTCATTCAAATGGGAGGGACCAACATATTGCACCAGCTTGTCTGCCTTTAAAAGTAGAAAAGCTAATTAATTCACATGTTCCAAACAGACCAATCACCGAGTCCAACTGTGGAAACGTGTACCCTGCAAATTAGACTTTACACCGACTCGATCGGGCTGATCGGTATCAGCCGATATTTAGCATTTTATGCTGATTGGCTTTAATGTCATAATTCGCCCGCAAAAGACATTTACTACACGTTGCCGCGTGCACAGTATATTTTAATCCAAAAGCTAGTTCATTTTTAGCCTTGTCGTGTGTCTTTTGACGTAGTACTGTAAATATCTGACAGCCAAAGAAGTTATTTAAAAAAAAAAATAAAAATAAAAATAAAAAATTGTGTAACAGAAAACACGTCAGGGACAGGCAACACGTAATGCCTGGATCAGACTACAAGACAAATTTGCTCTTTCACGATTGCACTGTCAGACTACTGCAATAAAATATTGTATTCCTCATCCCGCTTTTTACGATCATTGGGCTTTATCTTGTCAACTCAAATGCGACCAGATAGACTCGTTACCGTGGCGACGACAACAAGAGTGGAGCGAGCCGACGGTATTATAAAGACAAAATGGGGGAAAACGTGTGTTGGTGGTCACCGGTGCTCAGGACAGGAGAGGACGTTCGTTTAAGGCTTGCTTGAGGTATGTTCACGTACTTTTAATACGATAGGGCTCACAAGCAGGCAATAAAATGTTATGAAGCCTAGCAAGCTAGCGGTAGCACGAACGGTTGGACGTAAACATGCCGCCGTTCTGTCGAATCATGCTCTAAAGTTTCGGTGTGGGTGAAGTCATTTAATTAAAAATAAATTAATTTAATTACAGTAAGTTAGCACCCATTATTTCGGTCTTGTAATGTTGGTTTGACCTGACTGATTAGAATACACGATCTGACTAGAGAATCAGAATCAGAATCATCTTTATTTGCCAAGTATGTCTAAAAAACACACAAGGAATTTGTCTTCGGTAGTTGGAGCCGCTCTAGTACGACAACAGACAATTGACAGAGAACACTTTTGAGACATAAAGACATTGAGAAAAACAGTCACTGGGCACAGATGCAGACAGTTCACGTAAGTCATGTTGAGTCTCACGAATCTCACCAAGAAAGTAACAAGTCCTAAAATTGAGAACTTAACTGACTCGAGTTAAGTCACGTGACTCTGGTCCTCCACCTCTGCCAATTACAATATGACAGTTTATACACAGAGTGCCAAGAGACCTTTTGCAAGTAGTGATCCAGCCGCAGTATAATACGAAGACCTAAGAGGGGTGTTTATGTGCATGATGTGTGTGTGCTGTGTATAGTTGTTTTGCTTTTGTAGATAAAAGAGCATTTTATAACAAATTATTTCAGTTCATGTTAATGCAAGTGTACTTAAGTTCTGCGTTTCTCATTTGAATGGACACTATGTAATTTTTTTTGGGTGCCTACTTAAAACAGGCTTGACTATAAAAATGCAGATAACCAAACATGACTTCTATTCATAATGTAAGGGGAACAAAACATCGACGTTAATATCTTGTAGCGATCATGTGTCTAAGATATATTGCATCGAGAGCCTTAGAAACCATGGCAGGTTTGCCCTTTAAAATACAAAACCTGAAATGACAGCAGCCTTTAGAGACATATTAATGTCAAATCCACAGAGAGAGGAAAAAATGCTACTGACATTGTAGGTAAAATGTCAAAGGCTTGGCTTTCATAACAGTACCCAATATGGTTGTCTAAAAACTCTCAAAAATAATATTTAACAAGCACCCAAGACTGACCAATATGGAATTATTATTAATATGGAATATGGTTCAAATCCGGCCTCGCCTATGTGGAGTCTGCATGTTCTCTCTGTGCCTGCGTGGGTTTTCTCCAGGTACTCCGGTTTTCTCGCACGTTCCCCAAAACATGCAAGGTAGGTTAATTGAAGACTCTAACTTGTCCATAGGTGTGAATGTGAGTGCAAATGGTCGTTTATTTATTTGTATCCTGCAATTGGCTGGCGACCAGTTCAGGGTGTACCCTGTCTCTCGCCCAGAGTTAGTGGCGATAGGCGCCAGCTCGCCCGCAACCCTAGTGAGGATAAGCAGAATGGAAAATGAATGGATGGATATAAACCCTACTCCTATATTAGGATGGCTTTTTATTGTCACAATACACAAGTCCAATAAGACTGAGACGAGAAGTATACCTTGTTATGGTGCAATCATTACCAAGATATTCAAAAAATACACAGGTTCAAATAAGAACAGGCGATCATGCATGTTAATGTGTACTTAAAGATATTGAAATTTTTGGCTGGGCAAAGAATGTCGGGGTGTTGGTGCAGAGCGAGGCCGCCTGAAACGTGTCATTAGTGGATGCGCGTAGTATTTCTGTATGTATTGTACTGCCCCTGGTGGCCAAACTGTGCACATCGGAATGAGCAACACAATGCCCACTTAATTATATCATTGACAAACTTTTAATAACTTATTATTATTATTATTACTGATTATATTATAACTGTTTTTTTATAATTATTAGTGTATGTTTTTATAAAGTACAACACTGAGGATTACTGTTTTTCTTACTAACAAACATTACAAAAATATGTGTTGGGGGCACTGGTACAGATTAATTTCATTTTCAATGGGGAAAGATGATTTAAAATACGAATGTTTTGAGTCTAAATGTGGTCACAGAACGAATTTAACTCGTAAATCCAGGTAAGGCACCAATGAAATTTTAAAGGGTTTAACATACATTTTCTTGCAACTGAAAGTGTCCATACAGATGCCTGAGGACATTGCATGTGACAGCTAGCACAAACCCTGCTTATCATAATTGACAGCTGTCCTACACCCATTAATAATTCTATGGGACTCAAGGGGACTTCACAGCTGTTCTCTTTTGCTGCCTTTTAAGAGTCCCATCGCACACAGCCTCTAGCTAAGCCATAATCAATGGCCCTTGATTACTCCATTTGAGATGGTTGTAACAAATAAGGTTATTAAAAAGGTGGCGCGCATCGATCTCCCTCTGGCACGTGATTTCAAGTTGGGAGCAACAGGTCATCAGAATTCAGTGGCGTTCGGCATTCTCGAATTCACACATTTGTGCATTTTATTTTTGAACCTATTTTCCCTTATTCATAGAAAAACTCCCCTATTCACGATATTTGGCAAAAAAAAATTCAGGTAAACATTTTTTGTTTTAGTGCCGAACTACTGTCAACAAGATGCATGATATTTATTGTATTGTAGCATCTCTTAATATGAAACAACCAACAGCTGCAGTCAGCAATAACCAAGCCGAAAAAACGAACTAGTTGTCCGCTCAACCAAACCTCCATGGCAAAAGGCTGTTGTGTGTTTAGGCGGACGTTCAGCGACACACACTAGCTCATCCAATCCCAAATCTAACAGCAACCGCTTTAGATTTGTGATTGACAGTCAGCGGCAGAGGATAGACAGGATGGCGGCATCCATGTCCGCTTTGTCCCATGATATTTTTGTCAAAGTAGAACTAAACGCGGTATCAAAACCAGTGGAATACGTAACGACAGTTGAGCAGAACATTGCTGAACCTATCTACGACCTCCAGTTCGTGTTGTCACTACGTGAATCCAGCAGTTTTGAATAAATAAACACTTAAGTGGATCAATGTCAATCCTGCGCTTTGCTGTGCAGTCAAATGTTCATTGTTTTACACCGGACTGCACCGCTGCAGTAATTCATCATCATCTTCATCATCATCAAAACTCTTGACGTGGAGTGATGGATCCACCGTTCAGATACTTAAGATGGAATTTACGAGCTATACTATACTAGCGATACCCTTATACAGTCGACATTTCCGTCTGATAAACCATAGACCAATTAAGCTTAAATCCTATGTGACAAAATTTTACATACTGTATCTTTTAATCTCAAGGTCCAAGTTCATTTGCCATCACCGCACCAGTGTTATACTATGTTCACTCAGAATGCATGACAGGAAAGAGGCACAAAAACTATAATTTTTTTACCTAAACATATTTTGGTTGTCAAAACTCAATCAAAGCGTTTATTTTCCATCAGACTATTACATGCTATTATATGATACTTTTTTTTAAATGTTTTCGTTTGATTTGATTTTAGCTTCCATCGTCTTAATCTTTTATTTTATTTGATAGAAAAGTCAAAATTTTCTAATTGCTTTTGTTTGCTTTGGTTATTTTATTTTATAAACTGCTATTTCCTCACTACATATAGCTGATTGGAAGACCATACTTACTTATTTCACTTCCTTATTTAATTTAATCATTTCTTTTCATTCGCTTGCATTTTATCATAATACGGGTGTGTAAATGCACATGCACAATGTGTGTGTGTGTGTGTGTGTGCGCGCGTGCATGCACGTGTGTGCGTGGAACATTTGTTCAGTTTTTTCTTTTTTATTATTTATAGCACTTTTTGTGCTGCATTTCACATGCACGAGAAGTGCAAAATAAATAAAGGTTAGATTGATTGATTGATGCACGAACAGATAGTCATTTTTAACAAGGTGAATAAGATAGGTGCTATTGATAATTACAATTAAAAACTAACATTTACGGTAATTTTCAGGTTTTTGAGCAAGACAATTAGGTTTGAACCTACAGTTTTAGCAAAAATATTCACCACATGCAACAATTCAAATGAGATATCAAGGCTGTAACGATGTTATATACTTTACAAATACATCAGTCAAAGCTGTCTAATGAACTGTGGACATCGACTGAATCCAAGTAATGATGCAGAAGATAATGCAGTACAGACCTTCTGTCTCCACATGATTACAATGAGCTCGGTTGACAACTCGATTTCATCCTACACTCAAACATCTACAATGTATTCTTATGCCACTGTCCAAATCTCGAAATGACATATGTCAGTACCATCATAGGACCTCTACTAATCATTTTCAGTCATATCCTTACACAATCTACATTTTCCACTGATAACTATCCATAATCCAGAATCCATAAAGCCCAAATCCTATGCAACCAAAGTTTACATTCTGTATCTTTTCAGGTCAAGGTCTGAGCTCAGAGGCCAACACTGCATCATGTTCACTCTGAGTGCTGGACAGAAAACAGATACAAAAACAAACTATGACACGCAGGCTTCTACTGTGTAGGACAAAAAACAAAAATAATCTACACATTCAGAACAATCTGTAAGCATGAATGATTATAAACATTGAGTAATCTTTTGTGAATTAATAATATTGCAATCAACAGCATAGCAATGTCAAGCCAACCATCATCTGTAGCTAAAGACCTGACTTCCTCCTATTGCTGAATCCTTACAGTGATTACGTGGCAAACTCAACGACCACACACATAATCACCAAACACACGGAGTGCAAGACATAAAGAGCATAACTGCAAGCAAACACACACCTCAAACCTTAGCTGTTGTCCCGACAGGGGGGGGGGGGGGGGAAAGACCCAATTTTAACCAGTAGGTAATGCAATTGTGCAGCCTGCCACTTAACCATCATGCTGTGAAAGCAATGCATATTGTGTTTGTAGGGTTAGGGTTGCACATGCCTGCAACAGCAGAATCCGAATCCCATTTGCAGTCCACACATGAGCCTTTCACTGCACTCTCACTCGCTATCTTAAATAATTTCAAGCAATTACAAGCCCGAAACTGTATATGAACAGTCAAGAGCAGCTGAGAAGGAATGACACGCCGCATGGAACCACATACCTTTAATATCAGTGTAATGAAGTAACAAGTGTAATGAATGCCAGAATATCCTTATATAAACTCTAGGACTATCTTGCATCTCTTGTTCTTCATGTACCGAGCATGTGGGCATCTAAATAGAACACAACACCTTTTCATTGTTGTGTGAATGGAACAAGCATAAATGTCTACTAAATAGTGGGTCATCGCCATGAAATTATGAGTCATTTAAGTCTGTTTCAGCTCTTCTATACTCCTACACACTTCCTAGCCTTTCAAATCAATACTGACCATTCAAGAGTTGCTTTCTGAAGAGGGACATTAAAATGAAAATGTGACACTCCTCTGTGTATTTATGAATATGTGGCATTACCTATCATACAGATAATGTTCTGAGTTGTGAGGCATTACTATCGGTAGCAATTCAGACTACCATAGTTTCTAATGTGTTACCTGAAGGCATCAGGGGGGACCCACCTTATGCCACTCCAGAGAGTCAAACCCACCATTCAGGGGAACAACTCAACTGGCCCAAGATGCGTGACACCATGGAATGGTGCTGATTTGATGAAGATGAAACAAATGCTTGAAGCTACACCAGCAGGGTCAGCTGAGCAGAAGGTAAACACTATCACAACAAGAACATACAACCTGACATGGAAGCTATTTGGTATTGAGGATAAAATATGAAACGACACTACACATCAGCCAAGAGATAAAAAAAGAGAAAGAGAGAAAAATTCATAACTTAAGTGAATTAAGGCACTCAACAAAAAGTTATATAGCGCTCCACTTGATAAAAGGGAAGACATCAACAATCTGATCAGTCAACTCCAAGTACGTCTCTACAAACTCTGAAAAGCGGAAAGCATTCGAAAAAGAGGATGGATTGGTTAAATGGTTTCTTTTGCTCTCCCTACAACCCCTATCAATTCACCCGGACACTGTTAGGTGGTGTCAAAGCCTTGAAAAAGGAATTGCAACAACCTGTACAATCTCCCCCACTATCATCATCATGGGATTGAACCTCTCAGGCAAGAGCTGCTGGGGGAAAAAAAGTCAAGGTCCAAAAATGGAATTAGGCAACCCCCTATAAGTGGTTACATGGATGATCTCACTGTGAAACCCAGAACCCAAGTTGGGGTTCTGATCAATACAAATGATCAATCAGGTTTTGGGGCAGGCCGACTTTTTTTCTCCCAAAATTTTTCATTTTTTTTCCCCCCTTCAGTGGCTTCCGTAGTTCAAAGCGTGTCCCTGCTAATACACACTGTTTACTGATAACGCGGACGACAAAGAGAGGAGCTAGTTTCCAAAAGAGGCAGTTTCATCAGTAATTTGGAATTAGTTCAAGTTTATAGCATCACACAATGAGCAAAAACCAGTCCAGTGCAAAGTATGTTCAGAAGGCGCTGAAACTAAAGGGGGTAGCACAGCCCAATTATTTCAACATTTGAAACAGAGACACGCAGCAGAAGCAAACGTCTGCTTAGTACACGTCTCTGAAGAACACCAAAAGGGAGCACAAAAACTCCTGCTGAGAACCAGACAAGATAAGCGGAATAATTCATCACGGAGTCGATCGCACTAAACATTGTGCCTGCTTGTACGTATTGAATCAACATGCTGATCCATTTCTATTGTGTATGCAGAATGAAATGGTGGAATAATATTGTATAGGCAGGAATAAGTCTTTATTCCTGCTATGAGTCAGAGAGGGTTTTCAGTGTAGGAGATGGCATTGTAACTCGTAACAGGTCATGCCTAAAGCGTGAAAATGTAGACAAGCGTAGTTTACTTGCAAAACGTGTGTAAATCTTGCGCTACTTAGTGTATGTGGGATTCAATTGACATTTTCTGGGGGAGAAAAAGATATATTGTATGGCAGCAGGAACACATAATGCCTGGATCAGACTACAAGACAAATTTGGTCTTTCCTCATTGCACTATGTCAGACTACTGCAATAAAATCTTGTATTCCGATACCACAGCATCTCGTCTTTTACAATCACTGGGCTGATTTTACAATCACTGGGCTTTACCTAGAATCACTGGGCTTTTACTCAAACGCGACCGGGTTTTCTTGTTACCATGGCGACGACGTCGCGACGCATGTATTATGAGAACAAAATGGGGGAAAAAACGCGTGCTGGTGGTCACCGGTCCTCGGGGGATTATGTTCGCTTAAGGCTTGCTTGAGGTATGTTCACGTATTTTTAATACGATACGGCTCGCAAGCAGGCAACAAAACGTTACGTAGCCTAGCAAGCTAGTGCTATTACTAACGGTTGTAAGTAAACATGCAGCGTTCTGTCGAATCATCAGTTTTGGTGTGTGTGTAATTTAATTACAGTAAATTAGCACCCACTATTTCCGTCATGTTGGTTTTACTTGACTGAATAGAATACATTACTTGACTAGAGCAGTGATTTCCAACCTTTATGGAGCCAATGCACATGTTTTACAATTGAAAAATCTTACGGCACAACAACAAACAAAAATGCCACAAAACGTGGATACATTAATTACTGTATGAACTTCCTTCGATCTAATAGAAGACCATTCATTTACTGGCATAAATAGATGAACATCCATCCATCCATTTTCTGTACCGCTTCTCCTCACTAGGGTCGCGGGCGTGCTGGAGCCTATCCCAGCTATCTTCGGGCGAGAGACGGGGTACACCCTGAACTGGACAAAGATACTTTATTTATTGTAAATTAATTTTTTTTAGCAATTAAGTACACAAGTATATACAGTAAATGAACAAGTCATTTAAATAGACACATTGGTCCATCTTGTGATCGGATCGGTGATCGTTTTTTTAAACCTAGTGATCGGCCCCAAAAATCCTGACAGTGTAAAGCCTAAGGATTGTGTTCACCTTTTCAGGGACAAATGTTAATTTTGTATTGAAGCTGCACGTTTTATTCATGCTATACTCAGTGACAGTTTTGTTGTGAAATATTAATCAATGGTGGTTAATTTATTGATTGACATTTTTAATTTACTATAGAACTCATCCATAGGGTGAGCTGGAGCCTAATCCCAGCGAACTTTGGTCACTTGTCAATCACAAGGCATACATCTACAAACATCCATTCACACGAACATTCATACCTTTAGGTAATTTAGTCTTAAATTAACCTAACATGCATGTTTATAGAAAGTGGAAGGAAGCAGGAGTACCCAAAGAAAACTCACACAAGAAGCAAAGTCCACATAGGCAGGCCTGAGCCGAAATTTGAACCCAGGCCCTCTTGACTGTGAGGCAGACAGGCTAACCACTACCCCGCCATGCTGCCTGAAGAAACACCCTGACCAATTTTACATGCAAGATCTGCAGGACAAGGAGCCCCTGCCGTCACACACCAGAGCACAGCATAGATTTTGATGGAAGAAAAGAAGATATTTACCCTGTCCTTCATCCTCCAACTCTGTGCAAGGGCCTTGGATCCCTCTATCTTCTCTGAGTGCCGTTTCTTCATGAAGGCCAAAGGCAACTCCCAGTCATTCATGTCAGCCTCCTCCTCAGCGAAGCCCACAGCTGGTGAGTGTAACAAGTCTGCATCCATTTTCATCAGGACCCTACAGAGGAGAACATATGTATGTCAGTAACACACATCCTGTAGCCGAACTCGTAAACTAACATTCTATCCTTCCATTGTAAGCGTCATACCGACCTCACACACAAGGACCCACTTAACTTAGCACATTGTTCAACGATATATAACTTATTTGGATAACCTCTTACAACTAAAATTGACTAGAAAACAACACAATAGCAAATTACAGTAGGCAGTAACAAGGCAATTTATCAACACACAGTTATACAGTTCAAATGATCAATTTTCCCCACCACTAACAGGTTCCAGAATCAATCCAAGCTGACTTGGGTCTCCAATGTGCTCAAATCTGAATGATTCAAAAGCGCATATTTAATCTTATTTTGAGAATGGGCAGTAATTGGCCCAAACACAAGCGTTGAATCTAACTAAAGTATTTGGCAGGGTGCCCACTTTGTTCTTTGTAGCAGCCTTGGTGTTACACACGTAACCCCGCTTGAGTAAACAATATAATGTACATGATGACTTTGGCAAAGTGAAATAGTGTTTCAACGTGAAGTCAACGCTGACATGAGTCTCACAGGGGGGAATCTGCCGCCTAGCCAAATGTTAGCTTCATTTGACAGTTCTTTCTGCCACTGAATACGCGAGGTTAGCTTGCACAACCAAATGACAGCGATGTGCAGAATTGACCGCGAAACGTGCAGATGTGTGCAGACCTCGGCGTGGAGGGACGATCTACTCGGGCTGGGGAAGCTCTTCGTCTCCGGACGATGACAGATACCGTAGCACAAACAATTCCGGTGAGAAAATTGTAGGACAACGTCCACAGTCTGTACAGTATGTCAAACCCGTCAAATCCAAGTTGAACCGGTGCGTGTTTGCAGGGGAATCTGTGGCTCCTCTCCCCACGGCTCTTCGCTATGGGAAGGGGCTGGAGACGAGGCCCATCTCCACACGGACAGTCTGCCACAGCCACGCGAGCCACCGCACCCACTTAACAACGAGTCCACTCCTATGCTCCACTGCCACAAGCCGTGTGGCTATCAGGCAGTTTTGTGCACCGGGTTTCACGAAAATCACACACAATCCTGAGAAATTCACCACAGAACCACTTCATCAGCACTCCTGCAAGGGCGCAGCCATCTTGGGTTCGACCCACAATGCACTGTTTGCGCGAACCTGTCATCTTACGTCACCACTGTTGTTCCTGAGCCACAGGCAGCGAAACACAGCTATCGACAGTAGAAACGCATTGCGCTGTAGCCGCCAGGCTACACAACGTGCCTACGTGGCGGCCATTTTAGGAAGGTCGACGTTCCCATAGAAGGCGATCCATGGCCACTGAAATTAAGTCATAACTTGCTCGATTCATGATTCACGATTTCATGAGGGTTACTACTTTGTCAACGACAAAGCGTATGCTAACAATACACAATATTTTAAAAAAGTATGGCGATATGTTTTCATGTGAAAGGGACTCGCAGTTCCCTTGTCGTTATTGTCCAGCATTTAATGCAACCGTATGCACCACAATGTACCGGCATCCTTGTTCTTTTTTTTTTTTTTTTTTTGCCGAACCCACACGGAATGTGCTGACGACTTTGGCCTTCCAAGCTTAGCGTAGCCGTCAGTATGGAGTTAAAAATGGGCATGTATCCACCGATACAATTTATGGTGAAACATTCACATCCTAAAGCTAGTTAGACAGTCCAATGATTATTATTATAATTATTATAGATACATCCCAATATAAAATACAAATATTTGGTAAAAAAAAAAAAGAAAAAAAAAAGTTATTTCATTTCCGTACTCATACAAAGGGTTCATTAAACACTTGGTATAAAAAGAAAAAACTTTTCAGAGGCCAAATTCCTGCCTATTTTCTACATTAAAAATAATTTTCAGTGTTTGTTACATAATATTGTACTTTCTATAGATGGGTTTTCGTTTGCTGTAAGCTATAACCATCCAAATTATATATACATTCAAACAATCATGAAATATTTCACTCTGAGTGTTTGTAGTGCATCTCTATAATGAGTTTCACTTTTTGAACTGCACTGATAAATGAGGCTTTTGACACGATTCTAATTTATTGAGATGTACCTGTATTATTATTATTATCATTCATTCAGTCATTCATTTTCCACACCGCTTATCCTCACTAAGGTGGAGCTGCTGGAGCCTATCCCAGCTGACTCTGGACGAGAAACAGGGTACACCCTAAACTAGTCGCCAGCCAATCGCAGGGCACATAGACATACAACCATTCATACTCAAATTCACACCTACGGACAATTTATAGCCTTCAATCAAGCTTCCAAGCATGTTTTTTGACTGTGGGAGAAAACCCACACAGGCACGGGGAGAACATCCAAACTCCACAAAGGCAAGGCCAAATTTGAAACCGATTTGAATCCTCAGAACTGTGAGGCAGATGTGCTAACCAGTTCTCCACGATGCTGCTATCATTATTATTATTATTATTATTATTATTATAACGATACCAACATGAGTTACAGTCTATCCATGAATGGTGAATGAGGTTCTTCAAATCCCCCGTCCCCCTGCCGCTCTGTCTCCCTCTTTCAGAGTGATCAGAGTACGCTCAGGCACTCCCTGAGTGTGGCGCTCTGAATAACCAAACAGCACAATCCAATCATTCCGAACGGTCAGGAGTGTAGCAGAGCGTGCTCTGAGTGCATTTCCAAACGCACTTTTTGTGTTGTTCATGTGTTGAGGATGGTGACTATGTTGTCATCCATGCTGGGCAACACCTGCCCACCTCCTCCAGGACACTATGACAGCACTGCACAGCTCCTTTAGTGAGTTACAGACTTTTACAGTGCGGCCGTGTTATAGAGCAATTCCGCCGCTCATTCCTGCCAGCAGCTGCCAGTGTATACAACCTGAACATTGGATAGTTAATGCACGGACAATAATTTGTGTTTTTTACTCGGAGGAGGTTTTCGTGCTGCTTTCTGCTTCTTTTTGCACCAATGTCTTCTCTCACTTCTCTGTCTTCTGGAAATTCAATCCCGATATTTATGGCCTCATAATAAGAAAATAACTGCATGAGTCTCTCTTCCCTCTGTACTACGTATGTACAGTGTATGCATGTTATATTAATGAGCTTGAGCACATAAAATCAGTACATTTTCTGTCCTCCTTGTATGCTATTTTGTATTTCCTGTATCCTCTATTGTTGCTGAAACGATGCAAATTTCCCTATTGTGGGACTAATAAACGTTCACTTATCTTTGTTATGGTTGGACTTTGGGGTCATAATTCCAAATGGTAGTTGGGCGCAGACACAACACTGTTCACCAAAAGAACATCAGTGAAGCATGGTGATGGAGGCATCATGCTTTGGGGCTGTTCTTCTTCAACTCAAACTGGGGCCTCAGACAAGGTGGCAGATGTTATGAACTGCTGGATATAGCAGTCAGTGTTAGCAACAACAAAAAATAATTAAAATCCTGCTGGAACTTCTATTTGTTCTTTTTCTTTCAATCTGGTCAGTGCATTTACCCTCATTTACCTTTACCCTCAGCTTTTCTGCAAGGCAGTGATTGTCTCGGAGGTGTGTTGTGGGGTCGTTACCATGTTGGAATACAGCCATGCAGCCCATTTTGCTCAAGGAGGGAATCATGCTCTACATCTATATGTCACAGTACACGTTGGCATTCATGGTTCCCTCAATGAACTGTAGCTTTCCAGTTTCCGCAGCACTCATGCAGCCCCAGACCATGACACTCTCATCACCGCGATTGACTGTAAGTAAGACACACTTGTCTTTGTACTCCTCACCTGGTTGGTGCCACACACACTTGTGCCAAATAGTTTTTATCTTGGTCTCATCAGACCACAGGACATGGTTTCAGTCAGCCATGTGCCCGCATCAATATAGTACTATAGTAATATAATAATAATCATTACAAGTAAGCAATACTAATAACATCCGTATTCCTATATACGTTAATACAATAATTAAAACAAATTATTATATCAGTATCAGCAATGAAAAGAAAAAAACACAAGCAAAACAAAAACGACCATAAAAAGCACCTATACCTACTGTTTATAGTTTTATATAATGTGCATTGTATATATTGTCCCATATATTACTAATATAATTATTTTGAAACTACATCCTCCTCAAGTGAAAATCATTTGTTTGTATTGGTTTTTGTTTGGTTGATTTTTGGACAGTGTTTCCGCTCCACACTCAGTCTTGTTGTTTTTCTTGAGGCCACAAAATAGTTGCGCATGAATCAACAGCATTGCACTTCATTTTGCCTCAATTGCTCTGAGATGTAATTAATCAGCTCCTTCAATGGGTAATTTGATTTTACGTTTTTCTTTCAACAAAAGACTGATTGCTGTGTGCAAGTTGTCGCCACCTGAATCAAGTGAACAAAGCAAGTTTGCACATGAGACGTCCTCAACACCCTTTGTTGTCAAGTTTCACACTCATTTCTCAAACAACAGGAGCCAAAGGTTTGTTCTTTAAATGTGCACACGTCACAGAGTGAATATCCTGTCCCACCTGTCCCGAGTTCAGAAGAACTCACTCAGGCAGTATGTCATGACATTTCCTAGAGCCATGTAATTGGAACGGGCAAGCAACATGTTTACCAGTTTGTTCGTAGTCAACAATGATATTTGCTTGTGGGGCTTGATAACTTTAATCAGGCCCAAGTCATGCTGTCTTGGGCCTGATTAATAAAGGAGTAAGCTGTGGAGCGATCACAACAGGTTTCTTGGCGCTGTCAGCTCATCAGAAAACATGAAACTGATACATCCAATGGATAGACCACGATAACATCCTTCTCACTGCATTTACGAGCCTTGCAATCGTCACTACGACCCCTCGACCTGCCTTACAAAAAGCAGTTCAGCAATCTGATCTGGAAGAAACTCATTGGTCCATATAGGTGAGTTTGTGCCTCTTGCGTCACATCACTAGTGCCCACGGCAGGGTGGAACCGATCCAATTTGAGGTGTGAAAGAGGTTGAAACCCTGGCTCGGCTCATCTGCAACAAAGGCAGGACAAGCGAGAGAAGATGAGTGTTCTTTTTCTTCAGATCTCCTTCTCCCCTAGGGATCAAGGTGACATGAACAACTGGAAACAAGGGTGAGACAGAAGGAGGAAACTTTTTTCCAAGAATTGATTGCCACGCAGCGAGGAAAAAAAAGATAGTTACATGAACAGCAAGTGATTCAAGAGCTGGAAACATGCCATTATGCGTTGCTCATGTGTGATTCCACACACACACACGTGCACATGCACGCAGGCACACTAACATACACACACAGACACACACACACACACACACGCTGTTGTAGTACGCTCATGTCTCGAAAAGAGGTTATCTTTGACCTTTTTGGGTACAAGACAGTACAGTAGACCATACCATCATCATCCCCCTGTACACCTCTGTTTACTCATATTGTGCTGTTCATGTGTACTGTCCCTGTTGACTGTTGTGGCTTCCAAGTCATCTTTACAATGCATTAATAAACACGTCTGCAGTGATTAATGTGTTGTATTTTATGTTGCATAATGACAAGCCAATGTGCCCTGAGCACAGACTGTTTCAGTTGAGAGCTTATCTTTCACAATTCACACTCAAGGTTGACTGAATATGTCCACAAAGCCCCAAAGCAAAATCGGCACAACAACATGTTTTAAATTGTATCTTACTTGTGATCATATTATTCTTTTAGCTGCCCACAACCAGAGATACAGTACACTAGAAACTTGAGAGAATACCAATAAGTACATGTTCGAGTTGGGGATACTGAAGGTAAAAGGCTTTCTGAAGCTTTACTATGCCTAAAGATGAGCCTGGAATCTGAGGAGGTTTACACTTTGTCTGATTGTCCAACCTGTATGCTATAAATATATCAGAAATACTGTCAGATACAGGATAATAAAACAGAAAACCTGCAACCTCTATGGCCTTGGGTAAGCATATCGTTGAGCAGTTGAACTGAAATGTTCTGTTCATTTATTGAAAGGAAACCGCTGATAATTATTACAGAACTCTGCAGTCTAGGCGCTTTATACATTTATGTCCCGAAGTATTTGAATAGTAACAGAGTTTATTGGATTTTGCCTTTGTACACCCCCGAAATTGACTTGAAATAACACAATACTACACATCATTATCAATGAAGTGTAGACTTTCAGCTATAATTCAAGACCCCTTATAAAAATATGACTTTTACCCTTCAGTAATTACAGCCAGTGTATGGCGAGTACCTTGATTTTTATAGAGGTTCAAAAATTTGGGACCTGACATAATTGTCAAGTAATTACAATTTTCCAATTTTGAATGACTGTTGCTAAAATGTGAACAGTTGGAATGCTAACATATAACAAGATAGCATCCTGAGTACAAAAATCAGGGATTTTACATTATGCAAAAATCAGGGATTTTACTTTATGCCCTGCCTTCATATTTGTATTATGTATTGTATGTGCTTAAGTCCTTTTTACGCGCCTGGCTTACGAACATTTTAGCTATAGTGTATTCTCACGTCCAGAGTTCTGACATACCCAATGTGCGTAACCTGAAAATTTGTGTGCAACCACCAAAGAGGCGTGACTCAGTGAAGTCTCAGGATCGCTGCAAATCATGGAATATAGCGTTTTCCTGAGACTTGTGAATCTCATAGAAATTCATTTGGTAAATATAGCACATTGTAAATATGATGTGTTTATTTTATTCCGTATGAAACAAATCCAATAAAAGTAATTTAATCAGGATACTGTGCTTATGACTGAACGCATGTTTGAAGGTCCATTAATAAAAAAGGGGGTGTGCCTGCCATTGTATAGATCAGCGGTGCCCTGCAACCTTCCTTAAGTCCACGGGAGAATGCGCACAGTATGCACGCAGGGCCAGATTTGACAGGGAATCCCCACATATCAGGTTTGCTCCATCTAGAGTGTGTACCTGGCATGAGGGTGTGAAAATGACGGATTTGAGTGGATGGGAGAATGCGTGCAGCCACAAAAGTACGCAGTTGTGCGCCTTTTCCGACCTGCGCACAGGAGAATTACTGTATGACCCTAAGGGAGGTCCTCTATTGGGCTGATATCAGGCCACTGACTTGATGATTGAGAAATACTCAATTACTTTTGCCTTCAAAAAGTAAATCCAGTCAGCAGTTAAAGTGGATTATGGTTAAAAGCTATCCTTGGTAGGGGGAATCCTTCATAACCAACAGAAATCAAGAAGAGCATAGAGAATTGGGTATCATTTTCAAAATCTACAATCAACAGACGTGCTCATGAAAGTAAAAACAGAGGTACAAACCTCTGGTAATACTCACATGAACTGGAAAGCCAGAATATAGCTAGTTTGATTTATTTGCCAGGAAACGTCTAAAAAAAAAAAGAATCCCAAGGTCTGGGATCAGATTTTTTCCCCCCACAGAAACCAAGGGCAACTTTTATCAGAAGGATGGGGCGAGAGAAGAAAATCCATACAGAATATAATTGAACAGACTCACTGGTTTATTAATGATGTTACTGCCGAGGATGGATGGATGTTTCCGCTCATTTGAAGTTGTGTCTCTCAACTAAATGCAACATTGTATGGTATAAGATACATAACATCTGTTGGGCACCAAAAGGTAAACATAAACTACAGCCACTGATCATATTGGAGCATTTTGCAGTTAAAGAAATGTAGATATACAATTGATGTACTGTAGAAATACTATAGATATACAGTATGTACACAACTACTAGAATAATAATAGACAATAGATAAGATAGGTATTTTACACTAGCAGTGTATATAGATAGTGTAAAATGCCTCTGTAAAGACAAGACAATCAATAACCACTTACATACATAGTAAATGCCATACATCCTGCAATGTAACCTTCACTAATAAGTTCACACCACACCCAATCATCTTAATGAAGTTCTGTGTCTTTGTTGTGCATCTTCCATGTGCATGTGTCTCATTGATAGATGACTTACAAGAGACACAATACAAACATGTTGGCAGCAGTTGAAAAGCATTTTAAAAATATTGGCATTTTTTGGTTTGACTATCTAGACCAGATTCAAAAATAAAAATGTACATCCAGTACATGAAAGAGGAAGAAGGAGGACAACATGTGTTAAGGGGAGTTATGTATTTGACATAAGGTCAAGTGGGAGCAAGGTTTATTAGAACACTGTCCTTGTCACACCAAGAGGTTCAGAGGGACACTTTGACCCAAACACACGCACGCACGCACGCACGCACACAAGCACCACTCATCCATTGACTGAAAATGCACACACTGCAAGCACATCATCTGCTGATCACAATAACAGATGGTGGTGGTTTCAAGTAGAGGGGTCAGAGGGTGGGCCATTGCAGACCACTTCGACTGGGAATGCTTGTTTTGTGAGCATGCTTCAGTAGCCTTGTGTATTAATAAAAGTCGTGACTCACACAGATTTAAGTGGTTCTTTTGAAATTTACATTACAATGGTTCACTTTGTTTTGCTCAAGGTCTGAAATAAGCATGCATGCCCCAAAAGCTATAATTTGACTGGAGTTTTTATGGAATATATTCATAAAAAAAACAAATATATTATATATATTTGTTTCATTCGGACGACGAATGAAACAAAAGGGTAAAAAGAATACTGTGGACATCAACTAAGATTTCATCCATCCAACCATTTTTTTATGCTGTTTGTCTTCATTAGGGTCACAGGTGACTTGGAGCAGAACCCAGCAGAAGTGGATTAAGTAGCCAAAAATTGTACTTCCGTCATGTGCTGTTACTTTTGAATAATATGACTCAAATAAAAGTCAAAAGTAGTTATAATAAGCGGTATAGAACAATGAATTTACCTAAACTAATTTTATTTAATCTGTAAACTGTCTAGGATGTCAGTCTTTGGAATTCAGGGGTCAAAAACTGAAAAAGCTTGAGTGTTTGAAATCCTATTTTAGATATGTGAATTTCTCATTTGAAAAAAAATAAAGTTTGAGGTGAACAAGATTTTAATCTCTTCATACGTCAAAACATTACTTGAAATGCTTGTGTTGTCCTTTTGTATTAGACACATGGGACAGTGAATATCTAACATTTGTTTTCAGAAAAACTGTAGCTATTTTTTTTTGTACAGTGGGTCACAGTCATACCAGAGCAGAAAGGACATTCCCAAAACAATTTTCATAAAGTTTGAAGTGCGTTGTTCAAAAAGTGATGAAGCGCGCGTCTTAAATTCTGCGAACTGTTGATAAAAGAAAGAACAATATAGCATGTCCAAAGCACTGTAACTGCTATTGGCAAGATAATTGTATTTCATGTGGCTTATTATACATTGTGTAATAAAAACATGTCTATTCTTCTCTATAAACCGGAAAAATGTTAAGAGCTGCATATTCTTTTATTTTTAGTGGATGCTTTGTAAAATCTACAACACTGTGAAAATGACATCAAATACGACTTTAACCTTTTCTCCAAACCGCAATGCAGAACAAAATAAAATGAAATACATAAAACATCCCCTTCTTTAGGAAATGTTTCAGTGAAGCGGAAATAGATTTGCCATTTCAGTCAGTCTGGTAGTAAAAACCATATTCCTACTTCCTTCTTGCAAACATTTTAGCCACAGACTTTGTGTAGACAAGACCAAATGATGAAAATGTTGTTTCTGGAGGGAGTCCAACGCGAGTGGCTTGATGAAGAGCGCTGTCGTGGGGAAGTGTTAATGGGCTTCCTTTGGAGAATTATGATAACGTTTTCTTAGCAACTAGCGCAACACGCAATGCCAAGAGTATTTGTTTATGTCACTTTGCCTTTTTATTAGTAGAGATCATTGTGTAGCTGCACTGTAACAAAACAGTGTTCCACGTTCCAAATAATTCACTACATGTCAACTATTAGTTGTACACATGCAACTACTGTTAAAATTGTATATGCTTTGCATTTTCATAATTGAAGCGTCTGCATTTGAGACTACGTTTTTGTGTGTGGAAGTGCAGCATGTAAGGTATAAATAGCTTTGACCTCAACATCATTCGAGTTTTCAATGATGAGTAAGCTCTCAGCTGGACACGTGCTCTCTCGATTCTCTTTTCATCTCTTTCTATTGCTGTTTGTTGGTTGGCTGACGTCAGTGTAGCTGCCTCACCTTGGTTACTTGGTGTGACGTCTGTGCCAAAACAAACAAAACTGTAATATTTTTTTTTTATCTGATTTTGTAAAGCAGTGAAAATTCAGCCCTTGACATACAGTACATAATAGTGAAATACCTAACAAGACTCTTTTTAACTGTTTAAAATATGACACTATTCTCACTTTATTTCTTAATAATTATGTAACATTATAATGGCACTCTATTTAAATGGGACACATTATGTAAAATGTGCTTTTTAATTTTTGTATACAAATAGTTGGGTCTCTGGCGTGTCTGCCCTCCCATCACGTATGAAATTAAATAACCGATAACTCCTTCTGAAAATGTCCATGAGTTTGCTGTTCTGCACTTCTGCCCCACTATTACCGAACAGTGGGGGTAATTTACATAATAACCACACCCACGGCGAGTTTCTCAGCCAATGACTTGGCAGCTAGGTTGGGTATAAGTTCCAGAGCGAAAGAACTCATTTGAAGCAGCCGCCAAAACAGTAATCGTGTCAAAATCTAAAGGCAAGCAGAGCTGCAGGGTTAGCATTAGCGATGTTGTGCGCCAAACTGCTACATTCAGTTACGTGTATTTTGGTGGCTTGGTGATGAAATCATGATGACATTTCCTCTAGAAGTGACGAGGCAATGGAATCCCTGTGGATGATCACTTTAAGTCTGTGTGTGCTGATGGCTTCACATAAGGTTACCAGAGCTACACAGCAATTCCCTGCTATTTGTGGGGGATGAGCCTTGTCGCAAATGACGAAAAACATGAGTAATTGACACTCCGCTTGCCGGAAAGTGTTAGATGTAGCCCACTGGTCATCGTCCGACGATCGGACTCGCCATTGATTGGCCCAGCGGTATGCGGGGCGGGATGAGGGCTGACGTATCGCATGAGATAGATCCGACTTTTAAAATGAGCCAATATTCCCATGACAAAAAGAAAATATGCTGTATAAATAGGTCTATCATTCTTGATCTTTGGTGTATTTTGACAAAAGCATGGCCATACATGTTATACAAAAACCGCTCAGTAATGCCGTTTTCCCACTTTTATTACAGATCAACCTTGTTCGAGGCCTGATTTCTACTGAATAACATTTTACTTTAATCATTTCAAAAATGAATTATTGGTGGCAGTTTGCAGTTGTATACAGACATATTTTAGTCACATTATTTAGCTTCATTAAAGAGAAATTATTCTACAATGTTATTGCCAGTGAGTGTCTTTCAAAATGTGATAACCTTGCTCCCTTTTCTTGCGTTTGCTGCCCTGTCAGTGTTTTTTTTTTTTTTTTTTTCCATCAACCCTTCCACATCTTTTCTCCACTACGAGCGCAAATGCCGGATAAATACGCTTGCTGTTTTCAGCCAGTGTGTGAAATGGCTTGTATCTGTCTTTGCTGTTAGACGGTGGCTTCTATTATAAAGCGTTGCATTATTCAGCAGGCCTGAGAGACTGATCATTACAGATTGGAGTCCTTTTCCATCCTACCTCTGGTGTCCAACTCAGTATGCATGCCAGTAAAAGTATAGAACTGATCATGCGTGTGGACTTGAGGAACATATCAGCACCAGTCTGCTTCCCGCTATGAGCACCCAAGATGATTACGGCAATAAGGTAGCACCGTCCTTCGGCATATGCTGTCTGAAAAGTGTTTCAGTGTTACAGCTGACACATGGCAAGGAAAATATGACAGCCCATATGGCGCTGGGCTGCGACACATTATAAGGTGAGAGATATTGTGGCTCACATGGCAAACTACACATCCGTGACGGTAAACCACACTGACATGATGATTGAAAAACTGCAGACTTTGCTCCTTGCTGGCAAATAAGCTTGTGTTGGGCAGCTAAATGCAACAAAGTGGCCCTTGTTGATCTGTGGCAAGCTTATGAGATCTAATGACACGCATCCTGCTGAGATAAGGAGAATGTCGTACATGCCTGTCCTGGAGCAATTAAGCCCCCATCCACCATTTGTTTCATATGCCACCGCATGGCTCAAGCTCAGCATCTTGCTGATTACAACACACAGGATCAATTATTAAACTAATTAAAGTGGACTTATGGGTCAATTTTCCTCCCACCTTGAGTCAATGGCCGCGGAGTCGTCATGCCTAAAGTCTGAAAAACCTCTTGCAATGTAACTGAATTACAAATGTTTCACCTGAACGTTTGTCTCCACAATTTAGTTTGTGACCACAGTTTTACACAGCACTGTGAGGCAAGTGGGACAGAGAATTGATGTGTCTCTGATTAGTTGTGCTCATTTGGCAGGAGAACGCACTGTAACACAAGGAACACATTTCACATTTCCTTCTGGTCCTTTGACTTGTAACATTTGTTCTTTTGTACTAGCGGACACTAAACAGGCTTTCATCCATCCATCTCTGGTCTCTGTACTGTTGTCAAATGTGTATATATTTTTTAAATTACAAGTAGTATGTTGTTCTCTAATGTCCCTTTTTGTTTAAAAAAAAAAAAAAAAAAAAAAAAAAAAAAAAAGGACAGTCAGTTCAAATTGATTTTGTGACTTTTGTGATTTGTTTTGATGTTATAGCCAGAGAGATCTTGTTGGGTGGCTTGTATATTAATGGCAAGTGTGACATAACGGGCTATTAAAGGATCTTTTTAAAAAATAATAATATTATTATTATTATTTTAAACACAACCCTTCCCTGTCATTTTTACAGTATATAGATACTCATTGAATGGAAAATGCAAGGAAAGTGCATCCATCCGCTGCTTTCAGTCCATTACCAAGCACATTATTAAAATACCATACAGCAATCTATACGGTTTGTGTTTTGGGAAAAGGAAGGCGGTTGGCGGAGTGCTCCTTCAGGCTCATTTAAGGTGGCCGCAATCGTCGTTATGTACCGTAGTGACAGGAAAGACTTAAAAGTGACTGTTTCTATTTGCCCCGTCACCTAGAATTTCGAATTACAAGTGAAACGATAATGCATGTATACAATATTGAATGATTGGGAAATGGGATCACTTGAACGGGAGCGACCGTGAGCTTTACAGCCGGCGCTTGGCACTGGTATGAAGCGCGTGGGCGCCTGTTCCTCGCAGCGTGCACGAGCTTAAAGAATGGGCCGCGGTGTGAATGGGGGGCTGCGTCAAGCGCGCTATATAAAGGCGCACGGCTCGCTGCGGCTGCAAGCTTCGGTGAACAGCTCCGCGGTGCTGAACGCCTCAGCAGCTCCATTGTCACTTCGCGAGAGCGACACGAGTGGAACCATGGAGCGACTCCCGTGGAAACTTGTTCTCCTTTGTTGCCTGGCCACCTCGGAGAGCTCCGCGCAAGACTCGGGACAGACGCATTTTATTTGCACGTCGGTGCCCAAGGATACGGACTTGTGCGCGGCCACCATGCAGAACAGCGGGCCGGCGGAGGACCTGAAGACCACCGTCATGCAGCTGCGAGAGACCGTGCTGCAGCAAAAGGAGACCATCATGAACCAGAAGGAGACAATCAGGGAACTAACGTCCAAGTTGAGTCGGTGCGAGAGTCAGAGCCTCCCGGCCGCGGCGGGACCCGGCGGGAGGCGGCCGGGCGTCAAGAACACGATGGGGGACATCTCACGAGGCACCGCAGAGACCCTGGCCCAGCTGGGACACACTTTACAGACTCTCAAACAGAGACTGGAGAACCTCGAGGTAGGCAAGTTCCACTACACCTCTGCTCCACTCTTTGGGCTCTCGCGCTGTTCGACAAACAACCTTCAAGTGTGTCTTTAAGTGAGTATAGACGGTATAGTCGCATCATTAAAATGATGCAATACAAGAGCTGTATCACGGAAAATAAGCATGCTTAGTTGAGTTTGGGAATCACAGAGAGAGGTGCATACATACATACATAGATAGAAGGATTGATTGATTGACTGATAGCCTACTTGATTCATCCCGTGTGGGAAATTAGTCACTGCAGCAATCTCCACACATCTACACTAGTATTAATACGATCGAAACAACCAACAGAGTAAAAACAAAAGAGCAGCGTTGAAGGAAATTTGTATCTAATCTAAGCAAGGGGGGAAAAAAACCAAACAGACGATTAACATATTGCATGCATGGCATATGAGATGAATTTGACAGTAGGTTTATTCCTACGAACGCACGTTATCGCGTTTGGAGTGGCGTGCAGTGCAATGCATCAGAACGACAGTGTAACATTTGAGTTTGTTGGGTCGCTTTCAGTATGATTCAGTGCCGCACGATGCCTTTGCAAACTACATAATAAAGTAGCCGGCGAATGCGCATACGGGAAAGCGTGATTCGTTATTCTCAATAATGTGACATAGAGCTAAACATCCGCAGATACAGTAAAGCGTACGCACCTAATTTACAAATAAAGATTTCCATCAGAAAAGGAGTCCTTATTTTTATTTTTTGAAACACCTCCCTTTTCTCCCCCCGCACGCTACAGCAATACAGCAGAGGGAATAACACCGTGCAGGCGAACAGTCTGAAGGATCTGCTTCAAAACAAGATCGATGACATGGAGAAGCAGGTTCTGTCTCGGGTCAACACGTTAGAAGAAGCCAAAAGTGGCTCCAGGAATGGCAGCGAGCAACGGAACCGAGTGGAGTCCACGCTCACTTCTCTGCACCACCGCATCACCGACCTGGAGAAAGGTGGGTTGACAGCGCAATGCTAACAGTGGATGTTTTATAAGAGGAGTGTCATTAAAGTTGATTGATTGCTCAAGGGCACGCCATCCTCTCGAAGCCCGATACGATGAGTTCATGAACTCCCATCGACTCAAATGTTGTTGTTGTTGTTGTTGTTTTCCACTTGCTGCTGCGGCAGCCATCGCCTCGCGCGCACACTGAGAGGAGCAAAGAGAGCTGCATTGCTTTGCATATCTTAAGACTTGTTTGGCCTTTCGCCTTCTGGCGTTTCGCTGTCAGTGTGACTTGCAAAAATAAATAAATAAATAAATACATTAATTAAAAAAAAAAAAAAAAAAAAGCCATAAGTAGGCTATATTTCTGCTGCGGAGAGCTAATGCCTAGGAGAAGTGCTTTTCTCATGGGCGAGTTGGAGCATTTATGAGGCTTTTTCATCCCTCCAACTCGTGTGTGTGTGTGTGTGTGTGTGTGTGCGTGTGTGTGTGTGTGCGTGTGTGTGTGTGAGTGTGTATGCTGGTATTCACACATCACTTATGACCACATCAGCCTTCCAGTGTGGACATTTCTCCTGGTAGCCTCCTCTGGCTTCCTCCCACATTCCCAAAACACGTAAATAAGGCCGCTAAATGAGGCGTCTACTTTGGCCGGCGACCAGTCCAGGGTGCAACCCGCCTCTCGTCTAAAGTCAGATGGGATAGGCTCGAGATCACCCGTGGCCCTCGGCGGGAAAAGCGGTTTAGAAAATGGATGGACGTATGGCCACGTCACTGGTCATCAAGGAAAAGCTTGATATCTCGTCAAACAAGTGATAGTCAAACGCAGTCTTATTGGATAATACAAACAGGAGGACAGAAAATCATGTCTTTCATTTGTCACTCTTGAGTTGTCTTCATGTGAATTCCATTGACATCTTCATTGTTGGCTCATGCGCATAAACACGTCTGTTGATTCATGCATCTCTATCCTCATTTCTAAATAAACCTACTAGATACAAAAGAATACCCATAGCGTGCAGATAAGACGCAAACCTTTGCAGACAGACTGACATTAATCTCATGTGCAGGCAAAGAAAACAGACCCACCGACAAGTTCCAGTTGACGTTCCCCCTGAGAACCAACTACATGTACGCCAAAGCCAAGAGGAGTCTGCCTGAGATGTACTCCTTCACCGTGTGTCTGTGGATCAAGTCCAATGCCTCACCAGGGGTGGGGACACCCTTTTCGTACGCTGTCCCGGGTCAGGCCAACGAACTGGTGCTGATTGAATGGGGAAACAACCCAATGGAGATTCTCATTAATGACAAGGTACATATTATACTGAAAGTCCAACACTATAGGCAGAAAGTTAAAATACTTCTTTAAATGAACAATCTGTAACTTCCCTGAGCCAAATCAGGAAGTGAGGGAGAAAAAAAAAATGGTAGCAAGGTGGGAAAGATAAGAGTGGATGTGATTCAGTTGGATTGGGAGGGACGTGTGTAGGAAGTCCTTTCAAGTTGCAAATGCTGTGGTTTAAATCGAAATGTGTCTGCTGCAGGTCGCAAAGCTGCCGTTCCTGATCAACGACGGCAAATGGCATCACCTTTGCATCACGTGGACCACCCGAGATGGGATGTGGGAGGCCTTCCAGGATGGTGTGATGAGGGGACAGCGGTGAAAATCTGGCACCGTATCACCCAGTCAAACCAGAAGGGGTGCTCGTCCTGGGACAGGAGCAGGTAGATTAAAAAAACACATTGCCAAAATTAGCAGCAGAGAAATCTAATTTTCAGTTTGAAACTAGGGTACAGTAGAACCTCCAAACATTTTACAATCTACACTGTCATACAACCATACAAAACATTATTACCATTAAATAAAGTATGACACATACAACACAAATTAAATACAATTACTCAACTTCGGATGGCACATGGTGTGTAACTACTGTATCATGTGAGTGTATAAATATGTTAAGGAGGAAAAAAATGAAAATTTAGGACACAAAAAACTATGAAGTCCCAGTTAACTGATGATACGTGGTGGATGCAGTGGCAAATGTGCAGAGGTGGGATTATTGCTTGTGCTTAGCCGGCGTGTATCTTGACATTAAACTCTGACTCTTCCGAAAACAGCTGACTTTGCACTGTTGTTTCCATCCTTTTATGTTACTGATGTTGACATAGTGTCACCTTAGATTTACAGTATAACATACCGAGCAGCCAGGACAGAGGCACGTGCTAGTTTCCTCTGTTGTGATAACTGTATCTTTTTCTCTTTTGTTTTCAAAACCCACAACTTAAAACAAAACAAAAAATATGACTTGACTCTTGCAATATCTTCACACATTTTGGTTTAACAACTGTTTTTATTTGTCTCCTTCTCCAGGATACACTAGGAGGAGGCTTTGATGCCACACAAGCCTTTGTTGGTGAGTTAGCAAACCTAAACATGTGGAATAGGAAACTGTCCATCACCGAAATCTACAACTTGGCAACCTGCAACAGTAAAGCACAGGCTGGCAATGTGTTCTCTTGGATGGAGAGCAACATTGAAATATTTGGAGGAGCAACCAAGTGGGCCTTCGAGCCTTGTCGTTCAGCTAACTGAACTGAGGTGAAGCCATGGAGAAAAGGCCTCTGTGTATTTCAGAGTTTATGTTGTTCTCGTCTTCATTTGATGTTTGTTAGAGGCCATTTGATCTTGAGTTTAGTTGTAAGCTTCAATCTGGGATTTCTGCCATTTCTAAGTATTCTTGTGCCGAACAACAATTTTCATCCTGGAGGGTTGGGTGGGGGGGTTATCATTCTGGGAAACCTTCAGTTGAAAGCACAACTTAGATTTTTGTTTTGGCTTCTTTCGTCCGGGACAAGCAGCTGGCAACGTACGCTCCGTATCTGGATAAGTCACCGTCCGAGCAAGGAATTATATAACCGTTCCCACCTGTTTCTCAGAGGAACCATTGTCAATTCCTGTCAGTGGTTGACGCTGTGAAGAGATTTTGAGCGTGAATTTTCCTCCTCATATTACTTCTTTACGCCGCTTGGCCCCTCCGGAACTTGCACTGTGACTGACAAAGAGAACGGAAGGAGAGGAAGGCATGGATGAAGAATGCAAAGTCAGACTGTGGTACAAGTCAGTTTGTATATGTCGTTCGCTTCAAGTTTTTCTGTAAGAATGTCGCCGACTTGCCAACATTGTTACAAAGCCTGGGTGCCTTGGGCTGTTACAAATGTTCAGCGCACACAATGTTTAATTTGCAATTTCAGTGTTTATCAATTTCAGTTTTCCCTTTATTGAGCTGGGTTAAATTTATTGTTTCCGATTGTTTTTGCAGGTGTTTGTACTGCTCTGTATTGGGAATGTTACAGTATCTGTATAGTAACAGCATGAATGACAGAGTGCTATGAAAGCATTGTTGAAATCTGCTTTATTATCTTTGGGTGTGGGTTTTTTACTGCATTGTTATATGCTCCAAGCATGGCAAACCTGAGAGATGAATAATTTAATTTTTGTAATAAAATTGTGATACTTAATGTAACAGTGTATTTCTGGTACTTTCTCTAATGTGTAGTTACCCAATCTACAATGGAACAATGTGCGTCTGAAGTTTGATGACAGCACCACTTTGACAGACAACATAGTTGTCTCTCTACCCAAGCTTTCTCTTCAAAATGTTTAATGAGGTGGGCATACATCTTGGAACGTGTATTTCCATCAGCTCTTTCAAAATGGGAGTGCCATACCGCCATCAAAATGTAGACAGATGTTTAGAGATAAATGGAGGCACTAAACTACAGGGCAAAACAGTAATAATAAAAAGAGCAAGACCAAGTGCAATATATAGAGAACACAGTTGTATTACTGCAAAAGAATAACAAGAGTACAACTGCATTGGCCAATGGCCTAAAGAGATCGTACTCTACTGAGATAATAGTGCAATTTTGTATAAAATGTAATTGTATTGTTTTATTGTACCTTAACATTGACCAATATTTAGTTTCAACTCTGATGCCTTCAAGAGGTATTGCCGCACCTCATCTGCTTCATCTCGAGTAACCACAAACCCAAAAGTTTGTCATTGGTCACCATTGGCGTTCCTTATGTAGCAGTCCAAGATGGTGGTTGATTTAAGGTAAAGCAGCAGAAAATTTTGTCTATCCTTACAAACCGGTACTTACACTAGGCAAACTGTGCCGTGCCATGGACAGATGTGCGCTCAAGTTCGGTACGCAGGTCGACTTGTCATACAATTACTGTAACGCAATGTTGCCTTGCTATTTCTGAGCGATAAATGCCACATTGTACAATATAAAGAAATACTACCACTACAAATATGCTCGATTTTGAATGGGCACATGCACGGGCCTGCAATTTAGACTTGTTATACATACTGTCTTGTGATTGTTTCTTGCAAGTTATTCATGATTGATACCACCATGCACAATAGAAATAATTCAGAACTTTAAAAAAGATCCATGACCGGCTCATGACCCATCATGATCTCTCCTCTGGCCAGGGATTAATGGTAAATTCCACCTCACATAATAGAAATAAAAACATAATTCAGTGTTGTATAATGAAGTAGGCCAGCGGGGACGGAAAAGGGTGAGGGAATATCAGACAGTTCGAATGGCCTGATGTGAGCAAGCCCTATTAAACATCAGTCCGCACAATGATATACATTATGTGGGTAAAGAAAATACACAAACCTTTCTGGAACGACTGCAGGCTGATTTCTGGTCTTAATCCTGTCCTTGAAGTGGATTTTCATTATCTGAGATAGAGAGGAACGCATCACTTTGCAGTAATCCCCCATGATGCACTGCGGAAAAGAGCCTCAGTTGAATAGCAGTGAACAGAATGACAAGGCGTTTGTACAAAGTGCTCATATGTCCCACCGCAGCTATGTTTTATTCCAGTAGGGAGAACAACTTTGAGGTTGGAAAACAATGTGTTTGCCTGTTCTGTGAGAAATAGTCAGGTTAATTTGCCTCATGGAAAGTAACAAACTTTAACTGCATTTTAATTACAAAATAAATTAATCCCCACCTCTCAACCCAGTTTACTGGATCTACCTTTTATCTTGTTTATGGTTGTGGGGGTTGGAGAGCCTATCCCAGCTGAGTTAGCACAAAAGGCAGACTCCACAATGGGCTGATAAACCACAATATCACAGGGCAAATATGAATGAGGTAATGGATGGGAATGAAGACCATGCCAGTTGAATAAAAGTCAGCCATGTGAACGAGCACACTTCTAAGACACACACAATTACCATGCTTGGCTTTACATACACTTTGAAAAATTTCAAGAGAAGACAGAGCAGTTGTAAACTCCTCAATGGTCATTTCGTTTTAGTCAGACACTTGGTAATTGTTGTTGCTTTCAAGTGTAGTGTAATCAGGCACATTGACAGTGCTGAAACCTTAGGGGGTGACTTAAAATTACAACGGAGATTAGAAAAGGAAAGAGAGTGAAGGTAGATTGGAGGATCAAACTGTGGAAGTTAAGAACAGTGGAATGTTGTTAGGACTGTTTCCTAGTCCAGAAAACAACTGGGTTGTCTTTTAAGGAACTGGCAGATGATTGGATTGACACAGCAACCATGGTTTGGGAGACAGGCAAGAAGAAGGTGCATGGTGTATCCTTCCGGGGAGACAGAAGAAGCTAAAGGGAGTTGGTCACGGAACGATGATATTCTGGAAAATGTACAGAAAATAGATTGGCGGAGAAGAGATAAGATAATGAGAGAACTGAAGATCACAGAGAGGACACAGGAGGAGAGGAAGGAGGTGGCAAAGGCCAAACAGAAAGAGTATGATGACTTGTACGAGAGGTTTGACACAAAGGAAGGGCAAAAGGAGAGGTACAGAATGGCCAGGCAGAGGGATCGAACTGGGAGGGCTTTACAGCAGGTTAGGGTGATTAAAGACAGAGATGGAATTGTACTGATGAGTGAGGAAACTGAGGAGATGGAATGGGTACTTTGACGAGTTGATCTATGAGAAAAATAAAGAGACAGGAGGACAGAGGCGGTAGAAACTGTTAAATGGGAGGTAAAACAGATTAGAAAGGATGTAGTGAGGAAAGCTCTGTACAGAATGAAGAGTAGAAAGGCTGTTTGTCCTGATGAGATATCGGTGGAGGCAAGGAAGTGCCTCGGGAGAAGGCAATGGATGACAAGATTGTTCAAATGGATCTCAAAGAATGACAAGATGCCTGAGGAGAGGAGAAAGGGTGTGCTGGTGCCAATTTTTAAGAATAATGTGCAGAGTTATAGCAACTACAGAGGAATTTGATGAGCCATACAATGAAAACGTGGGAAAGGGTAGTGGAGGCCAGGTTGTGACAAGAAGTGTGGATTAGTGAGGAAACAGTTTGGTTTCATGCCTAGAAACAGCACCCCAGATAACATACAGGTATTTGCCCTAAGAATGCTGATGGAGAAGTATAGGGAAGGTCAGAAGCAGCTGCATTGTGTCTTTGTGGATTTATCAAAAGAAATGCCAAGGGAAGAGTTGTGGTTCTATGAGGAAATCCGCAGTGGCAGAGAAGGATGTTGGACTTATCCAGGAGATGTGTGAGAACTGTGACAGTTCACCACTGTGACAGTGGTGAGGTGTGCTGCTGGAGTGACAGAAGACTTCTTGGTTGAGGTGGAACTGCATCAAAAATCATCTATGAATCCCTTCTTGTCGTTATGATGAAGGTCAGATTGACAGATGAGGTCAGGCAGGAGTCATCAGGAGTCTCCGTGGACTATGACATTGTGATCTGTTGCGAGAGGAGGGAGCAAAATGGAAGATAACCTAGAAAGATGGAGGTAGGCAGTGGAGAGGCGACGACTGAAGGTCAGTTGTTGCAAGACAGCACGTGGGTGAATGAAAGGGAGGCCAGTGGAGCGATAAGGTTACAAGGAACAGATAGAGAAGGTGCAGGCGTTCAAGTACTTGGGATCAACTCTTCAGAGCAATGGGGAATGTGGAAGAGAGGTGAAGAACAGCGTACAGGTAGGATGGAGGGGGTGGAGGAAAGTGTCAGGGGTGATCTGTGACAGAAGAGCACCAGTTAAAGTGAAAGGAAAATTTACAGGATGGCAGCGAGAGCAGCCATATTGTGTGGTTAGCAATGACCAGAAGACAGGACACAGAGACGGGAGTGTAAATTTCAAGTTGCTGAGATTCTCTTTGGCAGTCACGTCGATGGATGGGATCAGGAATGAGCTCATCAGAGGGACAACACAGACTGGAAGGTTTGGAGACAAAGCAAGAGAGGCCAGATTGAGATGGTTTGGATCTGTACAGAGGTGGGACACTAAATATATCGGTAGAAAGATTCTGGAAATGGAGCCTCCAGCTTCGAGGCAAAGAGGAAGACAAAAAAGAAGAGTTTTGGATGGGGTGAGGGAAGACATGCAAATAGTTGGAGTTAGAGCAGAAGATGCAGAGGACAGAGAATGGTGGAAGAGGCTGATTTGCTTTGAGGACCCTTGAATGGGGTTAGCAGAAAGAGTCTTGTGGCCGTTTTTAAATAAAAACTGGAGAAGAATGGGTTTAAAAGTGGACAAATACTGGTATTATACTGTAATTCCAATCAAAACACTAAAAGACACATTTCTACTGCATCCACAAATGCAAGTTAAAACTCCACCACGCAAAGCGAAAGCCATATATCAACAACACCAAGAAAAGGCGCC
This sequence comes from Phycodurus eques, assembly GCF_024500275.1. Lineage (NCBI taxonomy): Eukaryota > Metazoa > Chordata > Actinopteri > Syngnathiformes > Syngnathidae > Phycodurus > Phycodurus eques. Next base: position 15,599,617 of record NC_084530.1, read on the forward strand.
GACTTCTCTGGGCTCAAGCTCATCTGAGATGGACTGACACAATGTGGAAAAGTGTGCTGTGGTCTGACAAGTCCACAGTTCAAATTGTTTTTGGAAATCATGGACGTTGTGGCCTCCAGGCCAAAGAGGAAAAGGAGTGTTATCGGCGGAAAAATCAAAAGCCAGCATCCGTGACGGTATAGGAGTGTGTGAGTGCCCATGGCATGGCTAACTTGCACATCTGTGAAGGCAGAATGCTGAAAGGTATATACAGGTTTTGGAGCAAAATATGCTGCCTTCCAAGCAACATCTTTTTTCAGAGATGTCCCTGCTTATTTCAGCAAGACTATACAAAGTCACATTCTGCACATGTTACAAAAGCGTGGCTTCGTAGTAGAAGAGTACGAGACTGGCTTGCCAGCATTCCAGACTTGTCTACTATTAAAAATGTGTGGTGCATTCTGAAGCGAAACATACAACAACGAAGACCCTGGACTATTGAGCAACTGAAGTTGTACATCTACAAGAATGGGAAAGAATTCCACCTAAGTTGGCTGGCCAGTCAAGCACTGTGACGGCATGGGTATCAAACCAGGTTTTGGTGCTTCTGGTGGTATGGGCAGGAGCCAAGTCCTGCTGGAAGATAAAATCTGCATCTCCATACAAATCCTCAGCAGAAGGAATCATAAAGTCCTCCAAAACATTCTGGTAGACTGATGCGGTGACCTTGGATTTAAGAAAGCAGAGTTTACCAACACCTGCACTGGATATTGCACCCCAAATCGTGACTGACTGTGGATATTTCACACTGGACCTCAAGCAGCTTGGGTTCGCTTCGTCACCCATCTTCCTCCAAACCCTTGGACCTTGATTCCCGAATGAAAGGCAGACTTTACTTTTATCGGAAAAGAGGACCTCGGACCACTGGCCAACAGTCCAGTCCTTCTTTTCCTTGGCCCAGTTGAGACGCTTCCTACGTCGGCTCAGGCTCAGAAGTGACTTGACCCGAGGAACCCGACAGTTGTAGCCCATCTCCCGGATGCATCTGAATGTGGTGGTTTTTGAAGCTGTGACTCCCGCCTCATTCGACTCTTTCTGGATCTCTGCTAGATTCTTGAATCTCCTCTGTTTGATAATCCGCTGAAGCCCACGGTCATCTCTTTTGCTGGTGCATCTTCTGCCGCTGCATTTTGTCCTGCCACTCGACTTTCCATTGATATGCTTGGACACAGCACTCTGTGAACAGCCAGCCTCCTTAGCTATGAACCGTTGTTGCTTACCCATCCTATGGAGGGTATCAATGATGGTCTTCTGGCCAGTTGTCAAGTCTACAGTCTTCCCCATATTGAACCCAACTGAGACAATTGAACCGAACTGAAGCAATTTAATGACACCTGGGGAAACGTGCCGGTGCTTAGAGGTTAGTCGATGATTAGTTTGTGACACTCAGTTTGAAACATTTATGGCCTGCAAAATGTGGGAGGATTTCTTCACAGTATTCTCATTTTTTGAATTCCTGATTTTGTGTGTTTTATGAGCTGCAAACCCAAACTATGTAAAAATAAATAAATAAATTGTTTTTAATTGTGGGCTCTGAATCTATAATCTTTGAAAATGTAACTTTTTGAATGTAATTATGAAAATAAATAAACTTTTCCATAATATTCAAATCTTTTGGAAAGGGTCTATATATATGTTGGCGATACAGATTATGTGAAGATGTTTTATAGTCTAAAATTAAGACACCATCTTGCCAGTTTAGATTATGATCGTCTATTAAACTTCCTATTTAGAAATTATATAGTTCATTTGAGATGTTGCATGTTTAGGGAACAGATGGTTATCATCAGAGCAAAATTTTGCTTGCACCAGTTACATAATGACTGAACCAAAAGTAAGCTTACAGGGTGGACAGATAAAGTCAGTGAAAACTAGAGAGAACTTTGTAGCTATTAATGTCTTGGAAAGGGCTTTGGCCTGGATAACAATGCCACCGCCCCTGTCAACTGTGAGACAGACACGTCAACCACATGTATTTTAAAGGACTAACAGGACTAGGACTAGCCGCTTGGATGCCAACACATCAGGCTGTCGATGCGTCAAATAATTTGGGTTTAGAGAGTTTGGATGATGCTCAGGAAAACTGCCGATTTGTGTATTATGAGGTTGTTTGTCTGAATGTTTTAACTTGTCCTGTGCCTGTCCTGACCAGGACACTCTTGTAAAAGAGATTTTTAATCTCAATGAAGTTTTCCTGGCTAAAGAAAGGTCACATGAATAAAATCACAATGCTACTTCAGATTTCATATTTAATTAATTCAATTTCCATGATCTTCGATAGGAAATGTTTACAAATCTGTTTGTGTTCAACTATGGAGGTTCAACTTTAAACACTTACAAGCCACCAGAGTTCATTTGACCCAACACATAATGCAACCAAATCCGAATCAGTCAATTATTAGATAAATCTCAATATCAAAATGAGAGCGATTCCTTTATTGTCCACATATTTTATGAGTGAAAGACCCCACAAGATACAAAGCTGTATCTATTCCTCCAAAGAGGTTGTTTATCTGAGGTGATTGAGTGGATAAGGACGTGACATATGTGCTGACATCTCATTAATTCATCAACTGTCCCCTGTGGTAGAGGCAGGACAGAAATACCGCTTCTGTTCGCATTGGGTTGGTAAAACAGTGCAACAATGTAATGACGGTTTTAGAGATGCTGTGCTCAATAAATACACCTTAAGGAGACTGTCTGCAGAAAGAGTGTGCATTTCCAGCATTATACAGGGATACAGGGATACATTATACAGGGATGTCCAATGGAATGAAATACTGATTCAACCAAATAAATGACATCCTTCCTTTCCTTTAACTCCCTTTACAAAACAAAACATCCAACTTGTGTGTATTTACAATAGCTGGCCAAAAGAATTTAAAGTGCATGACGAGTCGGATTTCTTCTATTCCAATTTCCTGCATATGCTTGAAATGCTAAGAATAGGAGAGAAACGGGTGAGAATATAGAGAGATCTTCATCCTGCGGCTCTTCGCCTCCTTGTGGTGAGACAGCAGGGAGCGGAACTTGTGGCATTTACTGATCAGCAGACTCCTCCAGGAAGCATTCGCGGAAGATAATGATGTTTCCTAGGCAGGCTGGGATCAAAGTGGCTGTAGACCGCGGCGGGAAGCTACTCCATAAGTCAGCCCATAAAAGGATTTTTTAACATTGCTCCTCATATGCATTCTACACTCATCCCAGTGGACTTCATAGACCCACAACAGCTGCAGAGCATATGCAGTATAGGATTTTCTCAGCTTGAGTGTAGCAATGTGACTAGCCCCAGAAGAGATATGTTGAAGTTGAAGAGGAGAAAAACTCAATAAAACAATTTACAGCACAGGGATGTCCAATGGAATCAAATACTGATTCAGCCAAATGAATTACACCCTTCCTTTCCTTTATCTCCATTTACAAGACAAAACATCCAACTTGTGTGTATTTACAATAACTAGCCAAAATGCTGTCAGTTTCCTTTGAAATTACACATACCGGTAGTTTCAATTACTGGTCTGGTTGGAGCTCCCAAAGTGTCAAGTTAATGGAAACTTATCATTAATTAAAAAAGCGAGAATAATTATAATGTGTGTAAAATGAGTATTTTAAACTGAATATTGTGCAATACATTACTGTAGCGTACTTAATTGACCAACATTTAGTCTCAACACTGAACCACATTTCCTGATCTATCTATCTATCTATCTATCTATCTATCTATCTATCTATCTATCTATCTATCTATCTATCTATCTATCTATCTATCTATCTATCTATCTATCTATCTATCTATCTATCTATCTATCTATCTATCTATCTATCTATCTATCTATCTATCCATCCATCCATCCATCCATCCATCCAGTTCCTGCGTTATAAACGCACCCTGAACACAACCTGCGTTGCTTGTAGCAAGCGTGTGAAGCATTTCCTTCAGCCTTCCCTGAGCGTACTTTAAGCTGTTTATTGACACCCCAGTTGGCGTTTACTGTAAAAATAAACGCACAACAAAAATAATTGCACACATTGTATATTTAAATACAAGACACACTTGGCTTTGACATCGCCAGCTGATTCGAACAGTCAATGGAAATCCCTATTGACGGGCTCGCTAACATTAGCATTTGATCACACGAGGGATTTACCTTCGAATAATGAATATTTACACACAAACGCCACAGTAACACAGATAGACAGACAATATAACAATCCTCACGGGGATATATTCTTCCTAATCTGTGAAAAACGAGTTTAATAAAGTTTTATTACGACTTTCTTCTTCTACTCTTTCTTAGCTTACTCTAAATGCAGCTCCATGCATGCATCGCACTACATTGCCTCCACGAGGCCGACAGGCGTACAGCAGGAACAGCAGAAGCAGACATGACTGTATAAAAAGACACAAATGCTTTTTTCCCCGACTGTCTGAAATGAAATCAGACTCAAATGTTCCCGTTTTAGGTAATAAAGTATTACCAACATTATTTCTATTTGCTAAATGCCAGAATATTGAGAGGATTTTTTTGCATTAATTTTTTTCTTCTTACAAATTTATCTAATAGACAATACAGTCACCCCAGGTGTGCCAATGTTTTTAGCCACGGGTGTATTTATTTTTATTTGGCTTTTTTAAAAATTCCATTTTGTTATATATTTTTATTGTACTTGTTACTAATTTATTTTCTTGTTGTTATATCAAGTTATATTTAAAGGTGACTTTTGGTAGTTAAAACAATACAAAGTTTTGAAATCAGTGAATAATCATGTCTACTAATCGTGATTTCAATAGCAATCAAAATAATCACGATCATTACTTTTTCCATAATTGCCCTGGCCAAGCACACACTCTACTGAGTGACATCTGTTATGCTGCATCTAATGAGTGGCATGTAGTGCGAACAGGGACTGAAACAGGGATGGCCGCGACAGAGCAAAACAAACAAACAAACAATGTGGGCACAAATGTGTGATCCGCTTAGATGCATCTCTCCCTCTCCCATTCATCCATTAGTGCATACCGTACGTACAGTATGTGCAAACACAGCATTGTGCATAGTGCTTATGTTATAGTCCAGTTTGAATATAATGTGCCTAACTTTACGGATAATTTTCTACTAAATTTCCCAGAAACATGACGAGGGAGGCGGCACGGTGGACGACTGGTTAGAGCGTCAGCCTCACAGTTCTGAGGACCCGGGTTCAATCCCCGGCCCCGCCTGTGTGGAGTTTGCATGTTCTCCCCATGCCTGCGTGGGTTTTCTCCGGGCACTCCGGTTTCCTCCCACATCCCCAAAACATGCATGAATTGGAGACTCTAAATTGCCCGTAGGCATGACTGTGAGTGCAAATGGTTGTTTGTTTGTATGTGCCCTGCGATTGGCTGGCAACCAGTTCAGGGTGTAGCCCGCCTCCTGCCCGATGACAGCTGGGATAGGCTCCAGCACGCCCGCGACCCTCGTGAGGAGAAGCGGCTCAGAAAATGGATGGATGGATGGACATGACGAGGGACAGCAATTTAAATCACGATAACATGAAAGGAAAACAGTACAGACAGAGTTTGTTTCGTAAAAAAAGATAGCATCTTCATCACTTTGGGGCATTGTGTAAATATTTACACTAACGTACAAATCTGGGCGCATTTGTTGTATTTGGAAATTGACGGTGGAAATTAAGTGAAGCCGAATGAGCCTTCAGCTGCACAACCACACACAGAAGGTTGTACAAAAAGGAACACTGGATGATAGATTCTCTTTATATATCAAAAGGGAGCTCCGTAATGATGTGGTTTATCTGTTTTGCAGCACAGATGAGTCTATGCATTTCTGTTCACACTGAGGGCGGCTGATGATAGAGTGGTTCTGCCATCTTGGATTGCTTCATACGCAGTATAAATCATATAGGGTGGCTCTGTGACAACATATCGATTTGTTTTGCTTTTCTATGTACAAACAGTGTACCATCCAAAATACTGTTGAACAGGATATTACAAGTGCAACTCTACCACAGATGTTGCGAACAGATAAATGCACCCATGCTCTGTCTTTACGAAAGACAACAACTCATGCACATCGATGTGCCGTCCTGGATGAGCTGCACTACCTGAGCAGCTTCTGTGGGTTGTGGACACCGCCACATAATATCGCTGGTGGTGAGAGCACTGGCAAAATGCATACGTGACAACAACAACAACAACAAAATCAGCCAGAAACAATAAGGACAGGGAAATGGTCTGTGGTCACAACCTGCAGAACAATTCTTTTAGAGAGTTTTCTTGCTAATTGCCTCTCATTCCCACAGCAGCTGAAATCCATTCACAATCGGTCTTACTTCCTAACTGGATCTCCCAGAAGTGCCGTTGACTTGGAGTTACATTGTGTTGTTTAAGTGTTCCCGTTATTCTTTTTTTTTACACACACACACACACACACATTTCCTTTCACCTGAGTTTTGCTTGCCTTTTAACTATCTCAGATGGGCAAAAATGCTTTCATTTGAATGCCACGCCAGAAAGTGTCAATGTCCCTTTCTTAAGAAATAGGGCAGGCACGTTTCCAACTGCTTTCCCCTTTGTCTTCTACACAAGCGTCTTTTTGTTTCCATTTATCAGCATAAATGTGGGTTAAAAATGTAATGTATGTAATGTGATAAAACTGCATGTAGGAGCAGTGAAGTAAATGTTCGCTGTCATTTAGAACGCCACGAGTCTGCCTTGTTGTTTTGGTGGCGTCATCGTCATCCACGCTCGTATTGAACCCATGCGCATGCAATTTGTTTGTTTCACACATGGCCATTTTCAGTGTTTACACAGAAGCAATAACGTCGTCTTCAAAAACTTCCACTGAGACCCTTTTTCAACCTCCAAAATGCCGTTGCCTTCAAATGACTAAAACAATGTTGCTGTTTTCAGATTTAAAAAAAAAAAAAAAGTTTCTTGTAATCTAAATGTAAATGCGTGTTCATTTGTATGATTAGTATTTCTGCCGCAGTAAACTTGTTGAAGAGACATTCCGTTAGCCTAATGCATCTGTTTGCATTCATTACAACTTCGGACAATCCAGACAACATAAAACCTTCTTTTGCAAGGCAGATGCTGAACCTTTTTGAAGTGTGTATTTGATGTGGATGCCTGTTGTTTCCCCAGCTTTGGTACTCTCTAATGAGCCCAGCACCTTCCCTTCAGTCATTTGACAGCTCTATTGTACTGTACGTTTCTAACAAATGAACTCTTGATTTCTTACTGATTTTAAGCAGCACTGTGTAAACAAACTAACAAACTGTGTAACTGTGCCTGCTTCCACAACTGCCAACTCGGCATGAAATCCCTCCGCACCTCTTCGGATCTACTCAGAATGATTAATATGCTGTGCCCTAACTTATTGCTTCTCTCCCCTTTGCTGAACTCTTACTGAAATATAAATGGCTGAAGATCAGGAATCAGGGAAGAAACTGATGAAACACTGTCATCATCATCATCATCATCATCAGTCTCATTTATGATCTAACCTTGAAGCAGACAAATGCGACAGACGAAGACTTCAGGCGAGGAGCAGCTTGACTCAGGAGAGGTTGAAGCAATACTGCAAACATAACCTCGTGCCAGAAATATTAAATCCTCAATTTAAAATGATTGAGCTGATGTACTGTAAGTAATGTCCTCATTCATTGCAAACAATTGAGTGTAACATGACATTTACGATCTTTTTCTCACAGAATGATGGACTGTATTATATGATGTTATACCTGATACCAGTAACCAGTGTGTTAGTTGGTTGTAGTTCTATATTTGACGAAAACCTTGGATGATCTGTATCTTGAAAACTAAGTTTGAGTATGTCGTAGCACTAATTACATAGGATGTAGAAATACTTTCCATTTGGCAATACTGAGGCAAAGGTTTCCACTTTATCTTTAGGTTGGCCTCTATTTTCCTGACCAAAAAAAAACCACGGGGAGGAAAATAGAGCTGTACATTTTCAGGACAACGTTCTTGTAGCCAGCACTTGCCACAACGTTGTTTAAGAACCACGAATAAATAAAAATACAGTAATCCGCTTTTGCAGCCATTCGTGAGCTAGCAATAACATTCGCTTGTCAGGTTCTGCTAAATGACTTGACTTTTTGCCCCCATTTTAACAGCGGCAACTTATGCAAATGATGCTCTTCAGTTACTAAAAATGGCCAGAGGCTGAGCCACGCTGTTTTTGTTTACGGAGTAAACTAGTGACTGTGGAGTACAAGTGAGTACGATTTCCTGTCACTTATCTAATATGTCCCATGTGGGAAATTGGTACGCCTCTGTATTATACTGAAAAAAATCTGAATATGAGTATGACCAATATAAGTTTTTACTAGTTGTTCGCGACCCACCCAAAATGGAGCCGCATCCTACTTTTGGGTCCCGATCCACCAGTTGAGAATCACTGGTCTATATTACTGTGTAGATTTGAAAAATAATCATCCTGTTCTGAGTTTCTCTACATATTTGTCCCTTTTCTGCTCCGTACTTTTAGATTTGCTAGACTTGACACCTCTTCTTTTGAAGCTGCTCGCATTTTTTTTTTTTTTACCATTACATCATTTTTATTTCTCTCTGAGAGAATGACTCCGGCAGACGTATGCTCTTTTTTTTTATTTTCCCAACGCGCCCCCTCGCCTTTCCGCATTCAGTGCCGGTTCTTAACACTTTTTCATGTCACCCCCCTGCCTGCTTGCAGCTCTCACTTTCTCTCACACACTCTCTCTTTCTCTCGCTCTCTCTCCCTCGCTCATGCAGTCACTCGGCCTCTCTCCTCGGGGAACACGTTACAACCCATATCTCACAGAAATGGACCATTCGCCAGTGGAGGGCAGTGATTTCCATAATAGGGAGGGAGGGGATAAACCTCACAGTGGTCTGCTGTGTTAAGAGAACCTACAAGAGGGGGAAAAAAGGGCGTGGATCAAAAAACAATAAAGCATCGACGACATGACCAAGAGGTTTGAGGCCGGCCGAAAAAGTAAGATACAGGGGCTCATCTTTTCGAGTGCACCCACCCCCCACTTCAAAGTCTAGAGGGGAGTAGAGTGGACTGTAAATGAGATGATGTAACCTCGCAATGGAGAAGTGGGAGCCATCACATATTCAAGGTCAGCGGTCATTTTCCTCGCAACGGCCTGGTTGAGATACCCCCCTGCTCCCTCTCATATCTCTTGCATGTGTTCTGACGGGCTGCAATGGCAAGACTTACCCTCTGAGCAAGGCTGTGAAGAGGGGTGATTATACAAACACACAGAGAATAAGACAGTAGGGAAAGCTCTGAATTACTTAAACGAGGAGACAAGGACAAAAGGAAAAGTGGATCTAATGAGGCATGCTGTAAGTCAGATGGGGAAACAAGAGAGGGCACAGGTTTGAGAGGTTGACAGGCTGGTTGCAGTGAAACGGTCACTCAGTGTCAACAATTACATTTTCCATTTTTAAAGCTCCCTTTCTTCGGATACATAGCCCCCCTCCCCACTCCTCTCTTTCCCTCTCTCGCTGTGCCGAGCACCGCAATAGCGCTATGAATAATTGAGGAAGCCTGAATCGGGTTTGAACATTTGCGTTGCGGTTGTGTCTTTTGTGTCAGGTGTGGCAACAAACAAAAACAACACAACACACCACACATCACAACTAAAAACCCAATCAAAATAAACAAACAAAGTAAAAAAATCTCTCATGTACTGTTCTGCATGCGCCAGTGTGAGAATACTCTTGTAGACACACTGTGTCCCATGCAGTTACAGCTGTTGTGCCGTGCTCGGCCCCTGCCGGGAGAGTACTTCGATGTGTTGCATTGAATTTGTAATGCAACCAAGAGAGAGTGAGAAAAAAATTAATATTCCTGACTGATTCCTTGGGCTGCAGGGAAATCTTTCAGATGGGAAAAATAAGTGCTCATCTGAAGGCTAAAAGTTGGAGATCTACGTTGGATGTTATGAGTGTAAGGAAAAGGCAAGAGTGGTGCATTGGATGGAGGTTTGAAAGAGCGAGGAAGGGTGCGACTGCGGTTAATGTGTGTGCATAAAAACTGCCTGAGTGTGTGTGTTTGTACGGGCACAAAAGAGGCCGACTACCTGCTTAAGTGGCTCAGAGACGTGGAACACAAGGCAAACATTTTTGTGTGTACGTATGAAGGAGTGCGACGGTGTAACCCCAGGGTGATATAATGCGACCCCAGAGTCACAACTGTGTATGTGTGTGTGTGTGTGTGTGTGTGTGTGTGTGTGTGTGCATGAGAACCCGTTTGCGTGGAGTCCATGCTTCGATTCTAGCTTAATTGGGCCAAATCTGCCATTCCTATCTCCCCTCCATATGGCCTCATGGAAGAGAAGGTACATAAGTGTCATATATTCAACTAGTAACCTCCACCTGCCATATTCACATTCTCTCTCTCTCTCTCTCTCATACACAAATCTGCTTTGCCTTCAGTTGGAAACAACATCAACGGATGGGTAATTAGGTCAATTGCAAGTTCATCACTGCATAATTATAGTTAAACAGGAAGACACACAACTCAACTTACACACAACTTATAACATTTTGCAGACATACGTTCTGTGAAATAAAGCCTTGGGCCCATTCTGCATCAACAGATAGGCATTAGCTTATTGTTCAGTAATATCGACAGATCCAGCAGTACAAGAGGGAAGAGGCAAGCTTTCAATAAACACATTCCGTGTACAATTGTATCAGGGGTCCTCAATTCAAATTTAAGAGGCCCACTTCAGGGAAATGTCAGCGCACACAATGCAGTCCCAAATATTTTGTTCATACCATATTGAATGAAAAAGATATAACTCTAGAGAATAAGATGGTGTGGTGCAGGTGTACTCAAATACATATTTTAAGGGGCCACAAATAATTTGAGTCAAAGGTCCATTTATTGAAGTCGGTCAGCACACACGTGATAATGATGTACAGTAATACTTCAAACAAAAAGTATTTTATTCAAAACAAAAATACAAACTAAATGTCTTTTCCATTTGGACAAATTAAATAACGAGTTGAATAGAACAAAACATGACCCCCTGTCATGAATCCAAAACAAATATATCAGGAGGGGGTGAAGAACATTTTTCTTTTGCAAATAAAATGAATTCCTCTCCTAAGGATAATCAAGCATCTCGGGAATTCCAAAAGTAACATACACTACATATTAAAATCACACCAAATGTTCATCCCTATATTTTGTTTTGCATCTGAGAATGGCTTCTTGTGCTTACCCAAAATCCACACCACTCTTTTTGTTCTTCTGTCAAAGATGTGACAAGAATCCTCCTTGCAGCTTGAAATGATGATTTCAGTGCATTTATTTTTGTTGTTCTAACTTCTGAATTTTGAGGAAATGTCTCTACAAAATTCCAAAGCTCTCATGATGTCGTTATAAATTGGAAATCTTCATCAAAGCTATAATCTCCAGACATGTTAAGCACATTGATCTTGATTGGTTGGAGGGCGAATGAGCGCACATTTTTCTCAGTCCAAACTTATTTAAAGAGCAGATTTCCACTGTCCACATTTCTTTTCGCAACAAACTTCAACAAGCCATTTTCATTGAATTTTGTAAGCACCTACACCTGACAAAGTTAAAAATTCCACCCGCAGCAGTGAACTCTGACCTGTTCGGCTGTCTGTGCATCACTGGCATGGCGACAAGTCCCAGTATACTCCAAAATACGCAGAAAAGGTTTTCGTGGCAGCCACATTTGGTGGGTTGGTCAAGTGCATTGTAAAGGCCTGGGGTCAGTGGTTCACTGGCCTAACTTAATTGTACAGGATTCCTACTACATAAAGTATATCGATGATCTTCAGACTGAAATAGCAGTGCTAGTATTTCCTGTTAGCATCATATCAACGAGAAAACCTTGTGCAGCTTAAAAAAAAAAAAAATGCAACACGTGTGTGTAACACTTCAGTATTGTAACTAGGTTCTACTCAAGGAGCGAGGTGTGCGTTAGTGAAAAGTTGTTGTTGAAACAACAACAACAAAACTACAATCCCAATTTAAATTTGAATTCAGGAATTCACACATTAAAACGAAAACACATCCATAATGGAACTAGCAATTAATAAACCCAAAGCTGTACTTTTTATAGGGGTTAAAAAAGGACTAGTGTTAATACCCCCAAAGTTACAAGGGTGTGGTTTAAGTCTGTCTCGAAAAGCATGCGGGTGCATATTTGAGCACCTTTGGCTAGTGACTGGATCAGACTACAGGATTTGCATCTTTAAGCGGCGCATCGCCTCCCTTGCTCGCCATTGTCAACATTTATTCGCACGCACAAACCAATGTTTACTTAAACTTAAGAGCATGAACAGACAGAATGGCCTGCATCGTTACATGCAAACGTTAGCGGTACTACTAGCTAGGTTGCCCGCTTCCTAGCGGTATTAAAAGTATGTGAACATTACCTAAACCTCTCCTTGAAGAATGAACAGCCCAAAATGTCCTCTCCAGAGCACCCAGGGATGTCAACACACACGTTTTTTCCCGCTTTTTGTTCTTTTTATTTTCAATAAAAATCCTTCACAAGCAATCATTGTTGTTGCCGCCATGGTAACGGTTGTATCTGGTAGCGTTGACACATTTTCCGGTCCTGACTCCACCAACAGTGTTTGATTTGACAAGATTGGCGTAATCATTAAAGAAGGGATACGGTGATATCGTAATATGTGTTGTGTAATGTTGCCAGTGTCTGACAAAGACACGGCAATATTTTATGTCTGTAGTAGTGCCATCATGAGAGACAACATTTGTCTTGTAGTCTGATACAGGCATTAGATACTTTAATGATAAAGAAAACTGTATGATAAGATAGATCTGCCGTTCAGGCAGCACGACAGGATAGTGGTTAGTATGTCTGCTTCATAGCCAGGACATGTAGGTCTGACTCTCCATTGGAACATCTCTGCTTGCGTGGGTTTTCTCTCGGTACTTCAGCTTCCTCCCACATCCGCATATATACGCTTCTTAGGTTGACTGAAGACTAAGTTGCCCAGAGGTGTAAATGTGAGTAGAAAGGCTCGTTTTTGTCTATATGGACCCCGCGATTGACAGGTGACCAGTCTCGTCTGTCCCCTGCCTCTCCACCAGAGTTAGCTGCGATAGGTTTCCAGCACACGCACATCCCTAGTGAGGGCAAGTGATAAATGTGGCGGATGAGTAAATACAGTACTGCATACTCTTTCCCATTGGTCGTAAAACTTTTAGTTTTCTTTCCACCACAGAGGTACAAAGGCACTATGTGGGCTGTGAAATAAGATGTAATTTCATAGTCAAGTTGATTTCAAGTTTACTCCTAGCAGTCAGATGCTTTGACCTCACCGGGAAGCTGTCAAGACAACAACAGGTTTTCTCCAAAAAGCAGTCTACAGCCACTTTTACAGAGGTCACGCAAAATTGCAACATATGAGTCATACTAGGACAATGGTGTCAAACTCAAGGCCCAGGGGCCAGATCTTAATGACAAGACAGAGAGGAGATGCTTTAGATGCAAGCAGGAAGAAAACACGCAGACCGCCGCCTATAGACGTATAGTGTGAGCTTCATGCTGTAAATTGGAGCCTCAATAAAGAGGTGGGAGGACACAGTGGAGATAAAGCAGGAAGATAAAGCACAATCCATACTTTGGGTCTTCCTTATATCTTGAGTCTGCAAGCCAATCTTTAAAGAATGTTATTGTTGCTCTCACACTTGGTATACTTTGATTAAAGATGATATCATTGCCTTGTGTGACAGCCCACCAACCTTTGATGAAGAAGAAATCATTCGCAACGATTTTATCAGTCAGGGTCCCTCATATTCTGTTGGTGCTGGTAGCAGTCACAGTATAATTTGCTGATTGTCAGAGGATTGCGTGCGATATATGAATATTTTCTGGTGTCTTTCCTTCAGTTTTCTCAATATAACAAAGTGATTTAAAAAATGCTGTATTATCCTTATAATTGGCAAACTGTCCGTCGATAAGCAGCTCCCAACTACATGTTTGAGTAAATGATGCAACTGATTCGGTTGTCGGATTAAGAATTGAAATATCAATTTCTACAATTTCTAGATTCACAATCCCTCTCCATAAGCAACAAAGTCTTATAGTATAGAACGTTCTATATTATCCATCCATCCATCCATTTTTTGAGCCGCTTCTCCTCACTAGGGTCGCGGGCGTGCTGGAGCCTATCCCAGCTGTCATCGGGCAGGAGGCGGGGTACACCCTGAACTGGTTGCCAGCCAATCGCAGGGCACATACAAACAAACAACCATTCACACTCACGTTCACACCTATGGGCAATTTAGAGTTGTCAATTAACCTACCAATGGATGTTTTGGGGATGTGAGAGGAAACCGGAGTGCCCGGAGAAAACCCACGCAGGCACGGCGAGAACATGCAACCTCCACACAGGCGGGGCCGGGGATTGAACCCCGGTCCTCAAAACTGTGAGGCAGACGCTCTAACCAGTCGTTCACCGTGCCGCAGAATATAATATATTATATTATTATTAACATAATAAATACATAACTGCATTGAGTATAGTATAAGGTTTTACTTTATAAGAAACCAATGACCTCCTACTGCCCTGACTCCGTTAGTTATGCTTTCCTCCTCCGTCGCCTGCAATCCATTGGCATTTCCAACTCTGCACTCTCCTCCTTCACGTCATACCTGTCTGACAGATTCCACCACACCACCATCAATAGGAACAATTCCCACAGGACCCAAGTCTCACACGAGGACCCTCAAGGCTCAGTGCTTGGTCCCATCCTATTAATTATGCCATTTGGTCACATCATCCGGAACCATGGTGTACACTTCTACTGCTATACTGACAATACTTTACTGTATATCTCCACCAAAACCATTACCCCTATCATTCTCTCCCCCCTCAGTGACTAGCTCACCAATATAAAAACATGGATGAACAACAACCTCCTGAACTGAACTGCAATAAAACGGAAACCATAACCTTCGGCCCAAAATCCCTCCATGCCTCCTCCCGCAAATTACACCTCTATGGCTGACTGTCACTCACTTGCCCCGTCCAAAACCTCACCAATATCCTGGACCCTACTTTTTCCTTCAAATCACACATCAACCACGTCACCAAAACATCTTTCTTCCACCGCTATAACATAACACACTTCTTCCCCACCCATTCATCCTAAGCCGCTCAAACACTCACCCAAATCTTCATCACCTCTCGACTAGACTATTGCAACAGCATTCTCTATCGTCTCCCTTCCACTGTCCTCCAAAAACTTCAATATGTTCAAAACTCAGGTTCCCGGTTGGTCCCCCACTCCCACTCCAGAGATCACGTTTAGGGTGGGAATGAGAGTGTGTGTCGCAAAAGTAGCGGGTTGTTTTTAAATCAGCAACTGCACAAAAAAGTCAGATGCTCGCTGGCTACCCATAGGTGCGGTCTTTAAATTCTTCCTATAGAAAGATCACTCTAGCTACTAAATGATGTGGTTCACTGTTTTTCTATGGGAACTGAACTCACAAGCACCACCATCCATGACAGAGGCCAACTTCCCTGTCAGTTTCTCTCACCAATTACTGCTCTCATGTCTCAAAGGGAGGGAAATTGAGCCCTGTGCACACTGAAATAAAATCCCCCTTCACTCTAACCACACATGTAGCTAAATGATTCATTAAAGGATCCTTCTTCTAATTTTATCACACGTACACCACTCTCAAGGTACTGTTGGCCACTCCTTTCCACTTAACTGCAGAGAAAACAGGCAGTATGGAGCTACTGGCCAGTGGGTGAAAATCACTATGAAGAGGACACAGATTGGCGTTCCCGTCGATCCACCTCGTGAATGTACGCTCCCTACCCAACAAAATGGACGAGCTTCATCTTCTGTTAAAGACCAGTAAAAACTTCGGACGTTCCGCGGCCATGTGGTTCACGGAGACCTGGCTTTGCGACGCTGTACCCGATGGCACCGTCATGCTTCCCGGCTTCAACATTCATCGAGCGGACCGTGACATGGAATCATCGGGGAAAACAAAGGGCGGCGGGATATGCCTCCATATCAACGAAAAATGGTGTACGGACGTCACGGTGCTCAGCACACACAGCAGCCCGCATTTGGAGTCGCTAAACTTAAGCAGCTTCGCCAAGCTAAGGAAGATGCATATCAGAGCGGGGACAGGGCCCTGTATAATCGAGCTAGAAACCAGCTTACTAAAGAAATTAACATTGCAAAGAGGATCTATGCAGCAAAGTTGGAAAAACAGTTTAGCACGAACGACTCTAAATCAGTCTGGCATGCATTCCAATCGCTGACTAATTACAAGCGACGATCCCCCCAAGCTGAGAACAATAGCACGCTAGCTAACGACTTGAATACCTTCTACTGCAGATTTGAAAAGGACAGTTTCACACCACACACCCACCCGGCCCCACCCGCGACCACAACCACACCTCTGACTTCTGCGTTAACCATCCATGAACAGGATGTGAGACGCATCTTCAAACAACAGAAGATTAACAAAGCGGCAGGCCCGGACCATGTGTCCCCATCCTGCCTCAAAGTCTGCGCGGACCAGCTCGCTCCAGTCTTCGCTCAGATCTTCAACAGATCTTTGGAAATGTGCGAAGTTCCATCCTGTTTCAAACGCTCCACCAGCATTCCAGTCCCCAAGAAACCTGCAATCTCTGGTCTGAACGACTACAGGCCTGTAGCTTTGACATCTGTGGTCATGAAGTCCTTTGAACGTCTCGTGCTGGACCACCTCAAGAGTGTCACAGGTCCCCTGCTGGACCCCCTGCAGTTTGCCTACCAAGCGAACAGGTCTGCGGATGATGCAGTCAACATGGGACTGCACTTCATCCTAGAACACCTCGACAGTGCAGGGACCTACGCGAGGATCCTGTTCGTGGACTTCAGCTCAGCGTTCAACACCAACATTCCTGAACTCCTTTCCACCAAGCTTCTCCAGCTCAGCGTCTCACCTGCCATCTGCAAGTGGATTTACAGCTTTCTGACGGGCAGGACACAGCAGGTCAGGCTGGGGGAGGCCACCTCATCCACACGCAGCATCAGCACTGGGGCGCCCCAAGGTTGTGTCCTCTCTCCGCTGCTCTTCTCTCTCTACGCGAACGACTGCACCTCAGCGAACCCGACTGTCAAGCTCCTGAAGTTTGCAGATGACACCACTGTCATCGGCCTCATCAAGGACGGTGACGAGTCTGCATATCGACAGGAAGCGGAGCGGCTGGAGCTGTGGTGCGGCCGACACAACCTGGAGCTGAACGCGCTCAAGACTGTAGAGATGATCGTGGACTTCAGGAGGCATCCTTCGCCACAGCTGCCCCTCACGTTGTCCAGCTGCCTTGTGTCAACCGTCGAGACCTTCAAGTTCCTGGGAATTACAATCTCTCAGGACCTGAAGTGGGCGACCAACATCAACTCCGTCCTCAAAAAGGCCCAGCAGAGGATGTACTTCCTGCGGCTTCTGAGAAAGCACGGCCTGCCACCGGAGCTGCTGAGACAGTTCTACACAGCGGTCATCGAATCGGTCCTGTGTTCTTCCATCACAGTCTGGTTTGGTGCTGCTACAAAAAAGGACAAACTCCGACTGCAACGGACAATCAAAACTGCTGAAAGGATTGTCGGTACCCCCCTACCCACCATTGAGGACTTGCACGCTGCCAGAACTAAGACAAGGGCGTGCAAAATCCTCTCGGACCGTCTAGCACCCCAGTCACCAGGTCTTCCAGCTCCTTCCCTCAGGTAGGCGCTACCGATCAACGCAAACTAGAAGTAGTAGACATTCCAACAGCTTCTTCCCTCTTGCGATCAACTTCTTAAACACCTAACCTATAATTCCATTACAACAAGCTGGAAATTTTTTGACTTGAGTTCGTTGTTAACATTTCTGTGGGGCCAATTATGTATTACTCGTGCACTCACTGTAGTTGTCTCGCCATGCTGCACTCTTTGCATATACTGGCCACTCATGCCAGAGTAGCATCTGCTCCATTTGCACACTGATTGAGGAGTATCTGTAACATTTGCACAACCGATCATTGTCCCAGATGATCGCACTACTCGTCACTTTAAACCGCATACACTCCTTGAAGTCTCAGCGCCCTTTATTCTGATTCTGATAGTCATTACACCGGACTATTGCAATATTAGTCATTCGAACTGCTCTAAGTGCTAGAGGACTCTGCATCATTTTGCACAATTGTTTTTTGACAATGTCTTTATGTCTCCAAAGTGTTCTGTAAATTGACTGTCTGTTGTACTAGAGCGGCTCCAACTACCGGAGACAAATTCCTTGTGTGTTTTGGACATACTTGGCAAATAAAGATGATTCTGATTCTGAAGTGCCTCTGGTGTTATCAGAATCACTCAGTCATCTCGAAAATGTTGCAGAATAAAGAGACTCTGAGGTCATTTTATACTGAAAGTGGCCAAACATTTACACACATACCAATACCATGATAAGTCTCCAAAATGTTTTTCTTCATATTACACCATTTTCCCCAATTGGACATAGGATTTGGCATGTCTCACACAGTGTTCTGCTAAAGTTATTTTTTTTTTAAACATGGATGTATTGTACAGAAGTTATTTGATAAAAACAGTTATTTTGATCATATATATTCCATTTTCGTGATCATAGCAAACATTTTGCATGTTCCTGAAAATGCTTTCTACCCTGTCAATATGGGGTAAAAGCCATTAAGAGACCCTCTGATGAAAGCATTTTGTCTTTATTCAATGTAGGCTGAAACAGTGGCCAGTTGCAGAACTAATATTTACACTGATGTTTCGTAATTTACATCATATTGTGTGTCGTGGGATGTCAAGCTAAACATGACCCCTCTGTCAAGTGTCAAATAATTGATATAAAAATAATTCAAAAATGTAAAAACAATATATATTTTAAATAGTACACAGTCAGCATGCTAACTGAATCATGTTGCTAAGTGCTCGTAAAATGCTAACATTAGCCAAAAATGCCCTGTCATTGCCCACCCTGTCAGCAAACTCACATATTTTGCCCACTGTAAAAGTGTTGGAGCTTGACCAGCATTGCATCTCATCTACTTATTACAATTTACATGAAGTTCAATGGAAAATTTCAGATTTTTTGGGGGTGGAATGGGCAAGTCTCGAAGGCACCTTATGCTGATATTGACTCCCATACAAGAAACATACTCTAATACCCCCCTCTTCAGTAAAACAATACTTTTTTTCGGCCTTTGCAGAAATGTCAAAGAAACACATCACATTGTGATCAAATGAACAGAAGAAAATGCCAAAGAGGAAGTGACGTTGAAGTGAGTGAAGTTGTTTCTCCTCTGCAGTAGTGATGTGTAATTTAAGATTCTTTGAAATGCAAACTGAAAAAAAGTGCTAAATATGCATGTTGTTTTACTGCAGTGTGAACGCCAAACAAGGAGCATAACACAGATGCAGCCAAAGTTTCAAAACACAGAAATAATAAAATAAACAACCATAGAGCAACAAACTAAATTATAAACCCAACAGAAAATCCACAGTCAAGATGCATCTGTTGGAGTAGTACAAAGTACAAAATTGGCAAAATTTAACTGTACCAAACGACTCCCTGTGATTGGCCGGCGACTGGTCCAGTGTACCTCGCCTTTCACACAAAGCCAGCTGGGTTAGGCCCTATGCCACCCGTGACCCCAATGAGAACAAGCGTTATAGAAAATGAATAGATGTCTCAAGCTAAAGCAGAAATAAATAAATAAATGGCTGTCACTTGAAAGTGGCTCTGGCAGAGAAACTGGTATACAAACAATTAAAAAGTAATTGTGCCGCTCAATACCACTGTTGCTGGAACAAAACAATTCACAAGGAACTATTAGTACTGTAGGAGTTAATATAGCAGCTAATTATATAGAACTGGAGCGGCATGTTGCTGTAAGGACTCGGGCTTGGGAGTCGGAGGGGCACGGTTCCCGTCTCGTTGTGGCCAGATGTAAAAATTGCAACTATTTGGAGAGATGCTAGTCTGCTTCCTGGCTACTGTCGAGGTACCCTTGAGCAAGGCACCTTCCCCACCATCCCAGATCAAGTGGTGAAGCACTGTTTGTGCAGCCCTTTTACTTTGAGATCCCTTTATGCATGCCTGCAAGTGTGTCATCTGGTACACTGTGTGGTGTGCAACACAATATACAGAAGAGTGTGAATTGAATTTTCCCTTGAGGGATTATAATGAGTATAATAAATTCAAGTAAATACATATACTTTCTGCAACATCCATCTGTTCATTGAACCTCTCAATTAGGAGAGAATACAAACCGATTTTAAAGTTTTCACAAGAAGAAATCCGATTGGAGGCATTCATGATTTCAAAAATGGAAGAGCTGTCATCGGAAAAAAAGAATTGCTGCCCTGTCAGAATCTTCAGGCTCAAAATAATGCAAAAGGTACTGTAAGTCAAGTTTGAACAGCTTTGGGCCTCTGAGAGTGAGCTGAGAAAATCAAGTAAGTGTAGATGTCAGAAAGGACAAAACTGCAGTAAGAAGCTGTCAGATATGATCAACAATTCAGCTTAGACCCATGGGTCAGTAACAGGAAGCACTGCAAAATAATAAACTGTTAACAGCATTTTTTCTTCTTCTGGATGGCTCCTAAATACTAACAAAAACGCCACGAGGTGAACTTTTGAGGAAAATGCTTGCGATAAGCAGGAGCAACCATAAGTTCAAACTTTCAGTAGTGCTTCTGTCCACAATGTGGACTCTTAAAGGGGAAACATTATGGAAGATTTACTTTTCACTTGCTTGTGTACAAATAGTTGGGTCTCTGGTGTGCCCGCCCACCCACCATGTGTGAAATGAATTGTGAAGTTTTGTTCTTGGCCTGTTTTTGAAAATAGGCCTGTGAGCGAGACATTCTGGACTTAATTAACATATAAAAAGGACAGTTAGCAAATTTTCATTCATTTATCGCGGGAACACCCAAGTGGCCTCGCAAAAACATAAAACTTCAAACCGATAACATTTAGTGTTATTGTAACTCTCCATTTCGAATTTGGTCCTTTTCTGCGGTAGCAAGGTAACAGGGGGGTGTGCCTGCGAGTGTGCGACAAATGATTGACGCCTCGAAAGTCAAGTCCCCTGTCTCTGATTGGTTGTTTTTCCACAGGGACAGTGGTTTCCTGTAAATTAAATTAGAAGCACAAGAAGGGGTCAGAGATGGCTGACTTTTTCCACAGATCACATTTATCATCGACTGTCAAGTCATACTGACTGTTAACAAATATGAAGAAACTGTTGTTTTTTTTTGGGGGGGCGGGGGGGGATGATCCAAACCCCCCCCCCCACCCCCTTTATCCGCCCCCACACGATCAACTATACTGGACAGCTGTGGTCTGGCCACTGGACTACAATTACTAAATCACTAGCGTTCAGAGGCACTTTCATTAGAATCACCCGCAGGTGTGACACCATTCTATCAGGTCAAAGCAAAAAGGTTTAGTTAGATACACAGATTAGCATTAGCCAACAATGTTAGCTTCTGATAGCGGCACATACTTGACTGCTCGATGAAATTGTCAACGCCGATGGGGTGGAGGGTTTTGTTGTTTGGTGATGTGTCCATGCCACATTCACACAGTGCAGAGTGCGAACTGTTGCCTTCATGAATGCAAACGCTTTTACTGTCTTTTTCTCCCCCCACATTCTGGACTAGCCTGTTTAAACCCCTAGAACCATCCCCGGTCTTCATGGTCATGAATCTGTACTCGCCAGTGGCCCAGCACCATATGGGGCGGGGGATTCAGTCGCTCACTTGCATAAAAGAGGGTTGCCCTCTCAAATGGTCTAATTTCAGCAAGACAAGAAATAGGGTGCGTAGAATATAGCGATAATTCTTGATTATTTTTTTTTGGGGGGGGGTATTTTGGGAAAAGCGTGTCACAGACTATGAAGATACCTAGCAACTGTTTTCAATTGTGAAAAAAATGTATATGTTTTCATTCATTTCATTGGGAAACCTTTGCATGGAGTTAGGAGGTTATTAATAGTGACCCGTCGTGTATTGTTTAATGTTTCGATCTCATTGCGAGCAATGTGGAGGCACTGGGAGAAAATGGAACATGATGCTGAATCCGCTCATCACAAAAAAATCTCCATGGGCAACATGACAGGCCTGTTTGATGCTTAACTCAGGTTGTGCTACCGTGACTCATTATCACCTCTCGAGGAATGACGAGGGCATTTTGAGAATGGGTGGCTCAATTTACTTTTTTGTCATTGGTCTCACAAATTGGTTGGGAATCCCTAGTAAACCTGCCCAGACCAGATCCCTCTCATTTTGTTAAATTTTGTTGCGTAGCAAAATGTTTAGTTCAACTCATGATGGCTCTTTGTTTTTATTTAGCACTCTTGCATACGTTCGGGGGAGCCCTGGAGCAAAAAGCAAAATGTTATTTGATAAAACGACAACAGCACGCCTATTGTGTTGTTGTATTTTAAGATGCTAACAGGCAAAAAAAGAGAAAAAATCTCAAAATAAGCATTCATTATTTGCCTTATGGGTCTCTCTGATGTGGGAGCAGTGTGTTGATCCCCCACACCTCCTACTGATCAATACTGCCCCATCTGACCACTTCTATTTTCGGATCTAACCCCTGTGGAGTCAGCTCACTCACCACCTTGTCCTTGGTTTCCGCTCACCTCGACGGGTCCGCCTGGCAGTACGCTGCCAGCTGCCAAGTCTGACTCATTGTAAAAGAGCCACTTGGTGATGACACATTAGACACAATATGCTCTGTTACTATTTATGTTAGTCAGCACTTGCAGTCATTTAAGAAAAAACTTCATTCCATACAATTGTCCCATCACACATCCATGTATATTTATAGATGACCAGAATATCAGGACCATTTATCATTTATTTAAAAGGCGCCCTCTGAAAAAAAATCAGACTGACCCAAAAATGTAATGAGAACAGTATATAAAAAGAGTCAACCTGACCCATATCCACTTTAAATGTAGGGCGAGTGCATTAAAACTTACAATCTGAACTTGTCTTCTCAGAACACCTGCATTTTTAAAAGCTAAAAAAAAAGCACTCTCTCTCACCCGCCCACACACAGAGACGCACGCACACAGAAGACAGCAAAGTTGCTGATCTTTGCTGAAGTTCCTGAGATCTTGCCGCATCACTCCCTTTCTGAAAAAATAGTCAGTAGGAGCGAATGAGAGTCAGAGAAAGAGAGAGAGAGAGAGAGAGAGAGAGAGAGAAACAGAGACAGAGAGTGAGAGAGGCCCTAGGCCACAAAAAACAAATGTGTTACATCTGGAGACACAATCAACCTTAAACTAAATAAAAAAAATAAAAAAAAACTAACCCAAATTGTTAAGGAGAAAGCCAACTTTTATGAGCAAATGATCATCTGCTTGCATACCACTGCTCCTCTCCATTGTGGCGAAAGAAGAAAACAATTTTGGTGAATTTGATTGCGGCACAAGCAGACAGACATGCCAGCTCTGTGGACATGCGTGCATGGTGAATGTCAGACGTATTTCATTCATAAATATGTTAACAGTATGCATCGAACCCTCTGAATAATTGCAGAAATCAATTTATTGAACGCAATATTATTATTATCATCATCATTTATTATTTTTTTTTAAATCATCCCACCTCCTGGCAAGCAGCTATGGGGGGCACACGAACGATTGTGGGTGTGGCTAGATACATGAATGTCTGCAGATATATTTACTGTAATTTCTCATGTATAATAGGCACCCCCAAAATTGACCCCAGAAATCATCCCTTTGACATATGTAAATTACGCACTATCGATTTGCTGCTATCCAGGCTCAAAACCTGAAGTATTATCTGTAATTTATTAGGTTTTTCAAAGAAATATTCTGCAGTGTGTACATGTGCTGACGTTCGTGTCGTTTACTCACCATGCAGTTCCCATATTAGCAAAGAACAAAGACAGTGATCAACTCAAATCAATTCTCAATGATACAGTAAGTATACCATTTTAATAGTACTGCAGCATCTTCAATGACCACGGGTGACGGTCGTCTGTTTACCTTGAGTTTTATTGTGGAAAAAAAAAAAAAAAAAAACATCTACTGTGGGCTGTAGCCGGCGCCAGAAACAACAGAACAAGCTCGCTCCGCCAGTCCCTCTCTCTCTCCCCCATTCCCACACACCAGGCAATGTGACGCATTCAAAACCACTCAGAAATAACAGCACTAAGGGCAGCAGCTCAGCGAGCAACACGACATGTTCCTAGGACTGCTCAAAGCAACACACAACAATAATCACACAAAACCAGTTTGTTACAGTACTGTTAAAAATGGTACAGTGTTAAGAAGTAGGAGCTTCTCCTTGGATTTCCTCCAAAATCTCACATAAATTACGTGTGTTGAACTGCCAAGATGCTTCACAGTTCCCTTCTGAATCGAAAATAATGATCAATTTCTTCTTTTAAGCAGCAGAGTAACTTTCCCTTCTTTTGCTCAACATTTTGTAACTTGGGAGATGTGCTCTGTGACGTAGCGGCACGAGAAATATACAGTATCTGTTGAAGACGGCGAAATCCGTCAAACGACAACATGGCATCGCCCAAAATGTATGGTCATCAAAATGTTGTTGGAATGCGCAGAACACACGCACTCTCAGAGTAGAGTTAGGGCATCAGATTGAATTTCCGGACGCACCCTGGGCATCACATGCAGTATAAATTTATTACCTTTTCCACAACTCCTCGGTAACCAGTATATGTTCATAAAATGTGATTCCCCCCTATTTTCCTTATGCCCATGTATAAAATGCCCTACTGACTTTTGATGAATTTGATCACCAGCTCATACTGTATTTGATCACTTTGCCTGTTGCCACACTTGCCAAGAGCGGTGACAGTCACACTTGGATCGCTCTTCCGCACAGAATTTTCTCCATGCGAGACTCATTGCACCACATTTAAAGGGAATAAAAGGAGCCACTTTGATTGGCGGCGACTGAAGTCGGCTGTGCTAACTGCCACAACAGCGCAGACCGCCCTTTTTTTTTTTTTTTTTAATACGCTGGCTGCACACGTCTGCCAATTATGAAAACCCCATCTCTGCGCAGAGTTACACCACGCGCACCCATGATTTAAGCTGTTCACGAAAATACAGCCCATTGTGTTTTAAGCAAAACAAGACATTCATGGACATCAGCTTGGACTTTTGAAAAATGCTCGACATTTGAAACTATTTTGTGACATGTTTAAACACAACCCAGTCATTTCCAAACTAAAGAGTGCCGGGGCCCTATTTGAAATCTGAAAATGTGAGACTAGGGACAATATTTCCTAAAGAAATATAGTTTTCATAACCAGAATAAGTGTATGAAACATGGGGGTATGCATGCAAATTAATAAAGCTTTAAAGTAAACACGTGCTTTGCACGTGTGTGGGATAGAGCTACTGTTCATAATGCATTCAAGGGGCAGCTCGGTAAACATGTTGTGACATGTTGAAATAAATTGAATTGTTTTATTGTTGTAATTGAGAGGACAGATGAAGATTCACATCCTGCCTCTTAACCATGCCCCTGGATTTGATGGTCTCCTAAGTGGTCCGCATAAGACACTGGCAGTATATTGCTTGTGTGTGTGCTCACACAGGAGAAACAAGAGGCCATGAGCAGCCTCCATTAATATTTCTCAACAATGCTAACCCTAACCACATTGTTACAAAAAGTAAATTTGAACACGAGCCAAACAAAAGTGTGACCTTTGTTCTCTGCACACAAAACAAATCTGTCAAAGAAGTATCACCTTTATTATTATTGTCATAGAAGTTTAGTGGTGAAAAATGTCCCTTTGTCATACTAAAAAGTTTGTTTGTTTTGTTGTATAACACTCTCACGTCAGGAAACATTCGGAAAGTATACCTTTTGTTATGTTACAGCTTTATTCAAAATTTTAGTAGATTCACAGGCACACACCTGTTTATATAAGGCTCCGACAGGTAACCATGCATGTCAGACCACAAACCAAGCATGAAGTCAAAGGAATAAATCGCATGCATGGATATGCATTAGCAGAGCATTTCCAGTGGAAGGGTCAGGTGGCACAACAGTTTCCACTGTCAATGCTACAAGCTACTGGCACGCTATCTGCCCAAAAAATAACCTCTGTCTTAAAATGTGTAAAACCTAGGATTGTGTAATAGGTTTATTCAATCGTACAGTCCTGGTACGTTTTCAGCTCAAAATGACATTCAAAGTTTTAACTTTTCAAAGATGAGGCGATAGATCCTCCAGCCAAGACTTGGGTGTTTTTGTTTTTCTGTACTGCTATGTTCAGCATCAACTCAGTTTTCAGTTTTAACACGTTTCCTTTGTTGTCACTATGCGTATACAATACATGCCGACTGGGGGTTTACAGGCCACCGAACACTGAAGTGCAGCATACATAGAGTCCACTGTCTGTAGAGCTCTGAGACAGGTTTGTCTAGGGTAGGGGGTGTAGGGGGGGGGGGGAAATGCTTTAAATAGCAAACTGACAATTGAGAACACCTGTTCTCGTCAGCCCTGTCCCTTGAGTCTACCAATCAGCTCCCTCCAGCTACTTGTGTGTTGCCCAGGTGTGCCTTTTTGGCTCATTAGTTTGCTTGTATTTACAGTAGTTCTCTGCTTTTTTTGCAGTCTATGTGGTGCATTGTCACCATATATCATGTTTCCTTCGTCCCGTCATGTTCCTTGTCGTGGAATTTTTTGTTTCGTTGTGTTTCTGTGTTACTTTGACTGACTGACTGGACTGTTAATGCAGTGTTTTCAAAAATAAATAATTTTCTGAGTAAATCTTGAACTCCTGTCTGCCTCACACCAGGAAAACCCAATTTGTATCACAAACGAAAAAAGGATCTAGCAGGAAGCACACGGTGTCACCCAGCACGCCAACAGTCCCCCTTCCATGGCACTCAGCCTGCCGACCACACCTACCCTCCTCGAGTCCACAGTCTATGACAATAAATTTGTTTCTCGACCAATGAATTGCAATCAGTCTCCAAATGTTGCAATGTACATACTAAGCACACAGACGACGAGATTAGTGTGCATAATTTAAAGTTTATTAATGATTGCAACACAATGTACACACAAACACAACTGCGATAACTGCAACAATTTTTCAATAATCAGAGTAACCCACTCACACAGTTATCCACCACACCCCCCCTCCCCACCCCACACACAAGCTATTCACTCACACTCTCTCTGTCCAACTTACCGTTGGCTGACTTGCTTATCTTTACATAGCTTGTCCCCCCTGTCTTGTTATTTCTCAACAGACCCTATGAAAAAAAATAGGCAAGTTTTGTTACTCTTAGTTTTACCCTAAGCCTAAAGAAATGTCAGGGGAACTAGACCACTGTAGATGTCAGTTTAATATTCAAACTTTCAACTACTCAGTGGTTCCCAACTGGTTTTGTTTCAGGACCCAAAATTCAACTTTGTCATTTAGTCGCAACCCCACATTTTTGACATTCTTTAGCAACTCAAATTAATTTCACTAAACAAAATAGCCCAGTAATACAAAAGCCTTTTGAAAAGATGAAAGGTTTATATATATATTATATATATATATATATATATATATATACATATAAAGCATGAACAAACATGACACACATGAAATATGAAATAAAAAGGAACACTTTATATGAAGTAAATAAAAAGGCAGACTTCTTTTTTTGGGTAGATGAAAAAGGCAGACTTCTTGAATATAATAATAAAATAGACAAAATACTAAGGCAGAATTCACTTGAATTACAGGCAGGCTATATGTATTTTAAACAAGCCAAACCGGTGATACTGGTGAAGTTTCAGAAATCAAACTATGAAATATAAAGGCAGAATTCACTTCAATTACAGTATTTATGCTTTTTAAACAAGTTAGTTTTTCTTTGAAAGCACTCCCCTAGTTTGTCTTATAAGTGTTTTTAGCTTGCCTGCTGTGCAGTACATTATGCATGAAATAAGATGCTGCACAGAAGAGAAAAAAATGCAACAGCAACACTTTTTACACTGTAGCGGTGAAACTTTGAAACAACCATATCAGTATACCAACAGTTTAGAGACATAACAAAGGGCAAAACGTTAAGGATAATAATCCCCCACCCTCCTTCACGTTATATTTCCTTTCAGCCAACAGAGTATGAAACAGCTAGCTGGCCGATTGTCTGCTAGTTTCATTCTTCTAAAATCATTGGCGAAACACGTAAATATAAGCGGCAACCCAAATTAAATATACACGTTAATGTGGAGTGGCTGATGGAAGCTGACACCGGTCATCAAGAAACGCCATGAGCTGTAACTTGTCCATGTGCCCGAGTTTGTGTGCGCCAGCGGGCGGGAGAGACTGGCACACTGCACTGGAAGCTTATTGAAACTCTGCATGCGATGCGTGATAAGTTTTTGTTTTTACCGCCATGAGATATAACTTAATGTTAACGTTAGCTTGATACCAGTGGCTTCTCGAAAAACAATCTGCTATCTGAACACAAAAAGTGATTTTAAACAGTTACTCATTAGGACACCACCGTAAAACTTACTTTCGGATGAGGTCGTGACGTAGACTGGCTCTGGGGCAAATCCTCTTCTTCTGAGGCAATTCTTCTTCTTGTCCTAATAAATGTGCATTACAATTCTTTGTGGTACATAAGGCCAACTACTGTACAGGAGGGACTTAGCAGTCAAAAGGTGTCACTGATTTAAAAACGCAAACGATTCCTTTCGACAAGACGTGCGGTGCCGTAATAGCTCAATCATCACGGGGGGGCACCTGGGGGGTCCAATCAGATTTCAAGGGGGTCCAGTGCTACCCCGGCCTCCCCTCTGCCCCTCTTGTTTTCCGTGCTCCCCAACCTCTATGGAGGTGGGCTGAAAAGAAAAATGGAGAAGCCATTCCTGCGCCACGGCACCACAAGGCACACGGCCGTTCTTGCGCCATTGCAGCTCACCTCACCTGTTCCTGTGCAGCTCACGGCGCCGCTTCCTGCTCCGCGGCAGCTCATAGCCCCTGTTCCTCCACTACGGCAGCTCAAGGCACCCATTCCTGCGCTGTGGTAGCTCAAGGCGCCCGTTCCAAGGCCATGCACAAATGCCATTGTTGAACTTTTGCCGACTGTTAGTCTTTTAAGTAACAACATTGGGCTGTGGAGGAGGACTAGCGAGTGTTTACTAAAACAAAGCAGAATCTCTCTTGGTAGGCCGATTTTATCGTGATGGGTCAAAACTACGCAGCTGAATCCTTTCATGATTAATGCGAGATGCATTTGCAATTTGGCATAGTGTTGCTCCTCCATATTGCAATGGCGTTTTTGTCCACTGAATGCACACTTGTGACGTATTCATGCGTTCACAAGCATCGCTGCGCTCAGTATTATTTTTAAAAACATTTTTAAAGTTACTAAATATACATGAAAATTCACCATAACATTACACTCATTCTAACAAAAATATTAACTTTTCACTGCTGCTCCACAAAAAAAATTAAATAAATCACCCTGCAAAAAAAAGGACAGTACTACTTTAAAATATAGTCACTGCTAGAGAGAAAACCAAACATTTTCTAAACCTGATTATAGTTACCAGAATTATCATGGCTTCATGACAGCGCTAAAAGAAATTCAAAAAAATAGATACATACGCCTGAAGGATTTTCTGAATAAAAGAAATATTAAATCAGCCTATGCACTTTTTACACATGAGAAATTATAAACAGCAACAACGGAAGTTAATTTTCATGCATGCAAGACCCTGAAATCACTCAGAAAATTTGACGACCAGCCCATACACCAGGTGGTGTACCATTGTTTGCAGCCGTCAAAAATAAAATAAAATACAATAAAATGAAAAATATTGGAACGTATCATATTTTCATTTCACTGCTTATTTTGCGACCATCCTTATGTGGTCTTTCCAAAAATACCAACTACTTAAGAAAGAGAACATTCTCAGTATTGAATGTGGCCTTATTCCATTCCATGTGTGCCAGCCTTGGACATCCTGTATTTGGACCAGTCGTGATTTCCTTTAGGAGTGCTATTTGTAAAAAGACAAAAGATGAGCACTATTTTATGAAACTAGTAGATTTAAAATGAACCACAGTGATTCGATGGCCCGTGACTCAACAAATTATACTTGGGGAGTGTTAGTCTAATGGGCAATTATTCATAATTTTTAAATAAATATAGGGCAAGATGATACATGGAGTATAACAGAGATACAGTACTAATTCCAAAAAGTGGATATTTTTTCCAACAAACAATTACTAATGGTGGGTGGAATAAGGACTGTAACCTAGAATCAGTTTATTTTTGCTCGAGTCCACTTTCCTCACCTGACAGACACGAGCTCCGGTATAGCCTTCCATCCATTTTCTACACCGCTTATCCTCACTAGGGTCGCGGGTATGCTGGAGCCTATGTCAGCTATCTTCAATCAACCTACCATGCATATTTTTGGGATGTGGGAGGAAACCGGAGTAGCCGCAGAAAACCCACGCAGTTACAGGGCGAACATGCAAACTCCACACGAGAGGCAGATGTGCTAACCAGTCGTCCACCATGCCGCCCTGCAGTATATGTATATGTATATTGGCCCTTCATTTCTTTGAGGAATGAAGGAAAAGTTAGTTTACTTGTAACCAATTATGAATGATGACCTGCAAATGAGAAAATCTGAGAACAAACAAGCTGTTGGGTGACACTTGGATTTTACTGCAAAAATCTATCAAGTTGATCATGTATTACACACAGCTTTACCATGATTTATTAATTTGCCCAACGGGAAGGAGAAACTAAATTAAACTAAGCAATCTGTTTATTTGGCTCTGCTACACACTTTATCAGACTTGCACATCTAATTTGTATCTACTACTATTTAATGCTGAACCGTCTAACAATATACTGTATGTTTAAAGTCTAACAATGTATACTTTCTGGACTACTTTATATATGGATAGGAATTGGAATTGAGGGGTCAGTTAATAGTTTGTGAATTTTGTTATTTGCATGGAATTGATTAATTATTTTGTGGTGAAATGGAGTGTCGCAAGCAGAGATGCTGCTTATTTATTCTCAACTACAGATATGATTTCTACTACTACTACTACGACCACCGGGGCTTGACATTAATGACCACCAACTAACAAAAGCGGGTGGATTTCAAGAGTGGCAGGTAACATTGCCAATCCCACTAGCCACTATGACAGGTTGAGATTTTGGTGAATTGTGGCGTAATGTGTTGTGCAGACCAAGAAGAGGCACTCTGGCTTTGACAAAGGAATGCCTTATTTTAAAAATCAAAGGCCGACAACAGAGCGACAACAAGGCAGGTCATTAACCACAACATGAAACTCACGGTGCTAATAAATAAACCAACAGTTAGTGACAAATAAAATAAAAGCAGGTCATCAACACACGTCTACTACTATTACTTCAGAATAATTAACATTTAAATCAGCAATAAATAAGTCCTTCTTAGTAACTATCTACACAATGACGCTCGGCATGCTGGGTATTCCAGCGTCAACTTCCGCCACACTTCAATATACTTAATTGTAGTATTCTCAAATGGCATCTGAAATAATACCCCAGGCCTATTAAACTAGCAGCTCATTTGAAATTTGATATGGCCCGCCAGACTTTGTTAATATGATGTGTTGTGGAACGTGGATGTAACAGTGGAGCTCAGTGAGTGTGTGTGTGTGTGTTTGTGGATGCGTTGTGCTGAGCTGAAGTGCGCTGCTCAAAGCAAGATCACGTGAATGAGATGCAGTGTGTGTTGTGGCGGAGGTGTAGAGACAGGGACCGGGAACAATTTAGCAAGCTATAAAATAGCCACTGAACTAATGTGCAGTATTGCTAATAAAACCCATTCCCACAGTATACCTGTGCCTCTGTGCTTCTTGCTGCCTTCCTCTCACTCCACTGCGGCGACCAGCGAAGAGAGGCAATTGATCGCATTTATACAGAGCAAGAGAGAGTGTCAGGATAGTATCCCTGCATGTAGCATGGACGCTTTTACTGAGTCGGAAAGAGTAATAAAAAAAAAAAACCTGCACACTTGCTGTCATTGATGAAGTGATTGTTGACAACAAAATTAAGCAGCTTGTCACCTCAGCTATTAAGTGCCTCAGGCACAACTACTCTTTGCAGAGTGGGACTATACTATATAAGCATGTTGAAAGCTTCTAGAAAAACTGGGAAAAGCATAATTGATGTCCATTGCTGTAGACGAATCAACTGATTGTACAGACATGGCCCAGGTGAAGTATAATGCTAAAATGCTGGTCATTTTTGTCCTATTCAATTTTCGATTCTAAAAGAGACTCACCCAAGTCTGTGTGGTGGTTCAGAACTCAGATGCGTGGTGGCTCTTGTAGCGTTAAACATTTATGTAATCTTGTTTTGGTGTGCAGAAGGGGCAAGGGTTCTAAATCTAGTTTTTTAATATAGCTAGAATCAGTCATTAATTTCCGTACCGCTTATCCTCACAAGGGTCGCGGGCGTGCTGGAGCCCCGGCTATCTTCGGGCGAGAGGCGGGGTACACCCTGAACTGGTCGCCAAACAAACAACCATTCTCACTCACATTCACACCTACGGGAAATTGAGAGTCTTCAATTAACCTACCATGCATGTTTTTGGGATGTGGGAGGAAACCGGCGTACCCGGAGAAAACCCACACAGGCACGGGGACTACATGCAAACTCCACATTTGAACTCGGCTGAGTCCTCAGAACTGTGAGGCAGATGTGCTAACCAGTCGTCCACCGTGCCGTCAGCTGGAATCATCCATCCATCCATCCATTTTCTGAGCCGCTTCTCCTCACTAGGGTCGCGGGCGTGCTGGAGCCTATCCCAGCTATCATCGGGCAGGAGGCGGGGTCCACCCTGAACTGGTTGCCAGCCAATCGCAGGGCACATACAAACAAACAACCATTTGCACTCACAGTCACACTTACGGGCAATTTAGAGTCTCCAATTAATGCATGTTTTTGGGATGTGGGAGGAAACCAGAGTGCCCGGAGAAAACTCACGCAGGCACGGGGAGGACATGCAAACTCCACACAGGCGGGGCCGGGGATTGAACCCGGGTCCTCAGAACTGTGAGGCTGACGCTCTAACCAGTCGTTCACCGTGCCGCCAGCTAGAATCATATTAAACATAATTATCCAACAACAAAATTGTGGCTAGTTATAATGTGAGTGGCTGGTGAAGTTAATGTCAAGCCCTGACGACTACTTTTTCTTCTTCCTTGTGTTTTCTGGAAGCCCTGTGCGACTGAGCTGCCTCTCAAAGGTCAGTATTGGTACTGCACCAGACTGTTTTTGGGAGAGAAGACTCACGACTCACTGCTTGTAACTCCAGGTTACAGTGGGAAAGACTAATAGTGACACGTTTTTACTTGATGACATTGTTGGTCATCAACTACAGCCGTGTGATCAGGAATATGTGTTACAATTATGCAAACAGCGTGGCTCCAGTGTAACAATGTAAGAAAAATTGACAAATTAAGCGGTGGTGTTCTCCTTGAACCTTTCTGAGAACAATTTTGTTATAACGAGAAGTTCAAGGCGCAAACGTTCATGAGACAGCTCAGGAAGCTTTTGAACAAAAGAAAGAGACATAAGGGTCGACGTTCAGGTTTTCAGGAGATCGATGCACAATTATCTCTGCTAACCTGTCTGACCCGGAATGTGCACTGGACTAGCTTACTTACATGCACCTGTCACACTGTATGTCCAACATACAAGTGAACATGTAGATCGCTGAGGGGCTGTCAGGGATGTCAGTGAGTAAGCGTGTGTGTCTGTATGTGTGTGTGAGAGAGAGAGAAAGAACGAGCGAGAGAGAGGTAACAGGAACAACTGATTTTCCTTTCTTACATTACATCTATCTTTAAGATATAGAAATTTTGCATTACCTTGTGACCAGTTCAAGGTGTACCCCGCCCCTCGCCCGAAGATAGCCGGAATAGGTTCCAGCACCCCCGCGACCCTAGTGAGGATAAGCGGTACAGAAAATGCATGGATGGATATTCTTAATGTACCGCAGCATTTATATGCTTCAAAGGTCAGGTCGACCTGTCATCGCACGTGATATCAATGAGTTCAGCTTGCATCAAAAAATTAATTTTGGCCTCGTTTTGCCTTTTTTTTTTTTTAAAAAAAAAAAACCTTTTTTTTAATAATGAAAAAACACACTCCATTTCACTTTATAAAAACAGAGTAAGAACGTGACTAAATAGAATGCAAATCATTTAACAGTTAGCACATCACAATTTAATGCTGCGTCCAATTCAGTGTGCTGCACTTCCTGGTGTGCCCGCCTTGGCCACCAGGAGACAGTACTGTAGACTACTGTAATTTGTGCAAAATTGGAATGCTAAGGACTAACTGAGAGGAGATTTCTATGCCCCAACCCTTCATCTTCTTAATAAACAATGACAGTGAGACGTAACATAATTAAAGCTTCTTTCCTCTCATTAATATTCTCATTTTCTAACAGTAAACAAGGCTGTGAGATGCTACGTCGTGCTAGTATGGCTTCAGGCATTATGGCTGCCCATAACACGAGCCTACACACACTAACAGAGCCATAAACATGAGCAATATTTAAAGGCGAGAGAACTGTAGCTCTACGGAGGCGCTGAGCGTGTCGCAGGTAATAATCAACCTTACACGTCACACGGCCACAGAAATGAATCATGGCGGATGGGGTCACGATCCTGAGTGTGTGGCAAAGAAGAGTGCCTCGGTGTGCCATGTAAATTCTGGTCGTTGTCGTCCTCAAGTGTGTGTCCCTTACTGTATCTGTGCTCACAAAGCCCTATGAATTTAGTTCTAAAACCACAGTCAAGAATCACAACTATAAAGCAGACTCCTCTTAAGGTTCATAGGAAATCTGGCTAAATGTTTTTACAAAGCCTCAGCAATCTTGAATAATTTCTACTCTTGTTGTGTGACTGAGGTTCAGCATGACTGCAGCCAATCAATGTGAGCTGGAAAAACATTCATTATGGCATTTGTATGTTTGCAAACATACAACAGAGAATTACATGTGTAATAAAACAGCAACATAGCTTGGCCTTAAGTCCACTTAGCTTAATGCTAAGAAAACAATGCGAAGCGCCATAGACGGGCTAGCGAATTTTCCCCTTTAAACAATTTGAACGCAAACAGTTCATCATGGTGTACACATGAAGACAGACAATACAGCAATACTCAAAGGCATATATTCTTTATCCTCTGCGAAAAATAGACTAATATTACTGGAGCTTACGGAGTCAGTTACAGTAGTTGTGAAACTGTTCTCTGTTTGTGTCTGCATGACTATATTGTACACCAGAAGGAACTGTAAGGAATTAATGATGATGCAAAACTGTTTAATTCTTTACATTCTATTTAATTATGTTATTACTGTAAGTTTTAATAAAGCACAATATTATAGAGTGCTATTTTCTTGATTAAAAAACACATTCCAAAATTTTCTGGTTTTTTTTGGGTAGGCTGGAATTGATAAATGGCATTTCAATTCATTTTTGATGGAGAAAGATGAAGTGTGGTCAGGAACAAATTAAATGTGTCTCAGGCACCAATGTATTTTATAAAAGTTTTTATAAAGCTACGAACGAGTCAGTGGTGGTATGAATTGACACCTGAGTCCGCCGGAAAAAACGAAGGCTGAATCAGAATTTTCGCATTCAAATCATAACGAATCAATGAACAACATACTACTTACTTTACTTCTTCTGTTTACCACCATTTTGACTTACTGCGCATGTGCCAATGTGCAGTTCTATAGTAGCTACTGTAGTCCTGCAGCTGATCACATGGATCACGAATGCACGTAGCTCACGTCTCCACCGAGATGATGACACCACAGAGCAAAGTGTCCCATGGCCGTGCCCGAGGAGCTGCACGGAAGTTCATGGCAGACCGCAGAATGAATTGGATAAAGTTGTGCAAAATTAATTCAACACATCGTGGAAGATGATTGATGAGAGCTAGCCAGCTAGCAGTTAACTAACGGCTAACAAGCTGGATAGTAGAAGCAGTTGCTCCCAGTCAGCGTGGATTTA
The DNA here is from genome assembly GCF_024500275.1 of Phycodurus eques. NCBI lineage: Eukaryota > Metazoa > Chordata > Actinopteri > Syngnathiformes > Syngnathidae > Phycodurus > Phycodurus eques. The sequence continues at coordinate 15,635,779 of NC_084530.1, forward strand.
CGTATTTTATGGCACAGAGATTGGCGCAATACAGACCACAGCCTTGATACAGTGAGGGATGTTAGTTAAAGTAAGCCATTTTAAATTAAAAAGAAGTGTTTTGACAACTGCTTCTTCCTCCGGAAAACAAAATCTGTGACCCCCCCCAGAAAATTGTGACCAGGACATAACCAGGGAGCGATAGATTGTTTTCAACTAATAAAACTGGATTTGTTGGACAATGACGGCTTTATTTTGTAACAGTACAAGGAGTAATGATTCGATTCCAATTCGTTAGTCATTCATGACTGTCAATGCAAATAGCGAATGGGGATTTAGACGGCTAGTCCAAGACCTACAAATTACACATTGAGTTATGTGGCAAAGCAAAGTTTAAAACTGGTATTAGTAAGTCTAATGAGGTTTCACAGCGGGTCTTTATTTCAAACTACTCCAGAAAAATGAAACAGATCAGCAGGGACCTTAAAGTGTCCTGTAAACTGAGTGAAACTCAGCTGCATATGATTGCGGCTTTCGAAAGAGAAATTACTGGTCCAAAGTTTCACACTAGTTTCATAACATCCAGTAGAAATGCCAAGTAACTGCTTGAGAAAGCATAGATTTCAGTGTATGGTACACAGAAACAGGCCAGTTCAACACACTGTTTTTGAATGCTGATCTCTGCTCTCTTTTGGTCTCTCCCTGTCCACGAAACTGGCTTCCTCACTTGACTCCACAATGGGCACTACTGATGCATTCCAAGAAGGTGAAATCAGTGAGCCGTGAAAAGCCTGCCTGTTTGGCCGTCTTGCCTTCATTTCCGCACCAGAGCAGCTGCTCACCAACTATCTATCACCAACCGTTTTAGAGTGATGCCCACAATACAACCCACTACATTGTGAAAGGGTCAGTGAGCTACAGAATGATTGATGGCTGACAGAGAAAGTCATGGAAAGGAAGCAGAAAGACAGATGCAAAAAATGTCTCGATGAAACTGAATGGCAGATTTTTCAGGTTGCTGAGACTTGACATTGGGCAGTTATTACAGTCAGGTCCATTTTTGTAATGTTTGAAAAATAGCACTAAAATATTATACTTTAAATAAAAAAAACAGTTATGACATAATTAAAAACAAATAAATAAGCAAAAACATTGTCTGATGGACGGCTCTTATCTAAAAAAACACAGTAAGTCGTGTAAGTCGTATCTAAAGGCACCACTGCATTTGCATGCATTTGTCTCCTATAAAAGTCACATCTAATTTGAATGTTTAAAAAATTATTTTATATTGAATTTGGTAAGTAAATTTATTGCAGCACTTTTTGGATTGTTAAAACCAAGTTTCAACCCCCACTACTTTCTCACCCTACCCCACAAAAATACTACATCACACTCTATCTAGACAGTGTAACGACTGTTAAACAGAATCACAATGAAACCAAAAAAATGTAGTCTCCCAACTGTGTTGCAAATAGGGCTATAAATACTGGAGCCGTTTGCCTGGATAGAGTGAAAACATATTTGTGCAACATTAGAGTTTGAAGTCTCACATCAACATCATTAATTCACTGCTCATCTTCTCAACAAATCACTTACTTTCCTTGCCAGGTGTGAAACACCAAAGTCCTCTGATGCAAATAAGGTGGAGTGGGTTTGATGCATTGGGTCTGACGTAGCATCTTCGGGAAAATCACAAGCAATATAAGCCACCACCACTCATGTTGATCTACTCCACACCAACATGCCCATTATAGCTTATGAATGGCCCAGGAGCCGAGGCATTACAGTAGGCTGCGGTGAAAAGCCCGGAGGCTGTGGATTCTTTGTAGTGATTCAAGATGTGTGTATACTGTATGTGTGCGCGTGAGGGGAGGTGAGCATTTGCGTAAGTGGGAGCTTTGCTTTTCCCAAAGATACCAGCGATCGTGATGGCAGATAGAAAAAAAACCCAAAAAGAAACACTCATACTTGCCAGCACAAGAATACAGTGATGCAGAGGGGATCTCAGGGGATGCAAGCAAATAAGCATGCGTGCGAGAGGGATAGCAACACTTGGACTACTGATGGGATGTCAGCTCACAGATGAGAGGTTGATTCTTTAGATTAGCACGGGCTTGAAACCTTGAGATGCAGCCAGTATTTCCTTGGAGGATAAGATGAGCATACAGTGAAGTGTGGCTGTGTTAGCTATGATATGGCTATGAAAACAACTAGCAATATAGAGTAGCTAAACACAGTCACCACAAGTTGGGTTTTAGAAAAGCTGTATGGCTGTGAAAATAAGGCATTATTCATTGAATTTTCCAGGTCAGGGTCATGGGGCACCAGTCAATGTAGGAATGACCAAACTTGCAATATCTGTAGTCGATCTCATGATCGGTTCTGTTTATTGTTCATCCTATGAACAATATGGCGATACTTAAACTCTTCCACCTGAAGCAAAGCTTCACTCCCAAGTCAGAGGATGCGATCAACTTTTTCCCACGGCGAACCCTGGCCTCCAATTTGGAGGAGCTGATACTGAGCTGTGAACCAGCCTAAATATCATCTGCAAATTGAGTTGAGATCCTCAAGCCATACAGACAGTGAAAAGAAATGGTTACAGTGGATAGGTTTGCCTGATCCCAAAGTCTACAAGTCGGAGCTCCTCCTCAGTACAAGGACCAAATGGCCCATAATAGTGAGATCTCAATCCTATACCCATCACGCAGACCCCCACAGAATACAGGAAAGGACTCAGTTGACGGCTTTCTCAAAAAGTGTTTGAGGATTGGGTGGGAAAACTACCAACTGTCCGAATGAGGGTGTAATGCTCCACGACCAGGACAAAACCACATTGCGCCTCTTAAATCCAAGGATCCACTAACTCTTCTCTGCAACACTGGTGAATTGACTTTTTCTTCCAAAGAGCCAAAGGACTTTGGTTCCCGATCGAGAGAACACACTCTCTGGTCCACGTTCTTGAAAAGTGAGGACCATAAGATTTAACCGTGATGGTGTTCTCTCTGTAGTTCTCAAATGGAAGTCTATCGAATGTACGTGCAGCATTATTGACATGCATCGACAAGAGCCACTTCTGACAAATTCTCCAAAGAGAAACGTCTATCCATCAATCTATCCATCCATTTTCCCTACTGTTTATCATCATTAGGGTCGCGGGCGTGCTGGAGCCTATCCCAGCTATCTTTTGGCAAGAGGCGGGGTACACCCAAACTGGTCACCAGCCGATCGCATGGCAAATACAGTATTAACAACCAGCCATTCGCACTCACATTCACACCTATGGGCAATTTAGAGTCTTCAATTAACCTGCCATGAATGTTTTGGGGATGTGGGAGGAAACCGGAATAGAAAACCCACACAGGCACAGGGAGAACATGCAAACTCCCGAGGCTGGATTTGAACCCAGGTTCTCAGAACTCGGCAGATGTGCTAACCAGTCGACCACCGTATCGCCCCAAAGAGAAACGTGAGCAAACAAAAATGTTTTTACTTATTTTTACGTACATTATTCTCAGACATGCTGCTGAATGACTCTGCACGTATTTTTTAATTACCTGTCCTTGGGTAATATCTCTATACTCACAGATGATGAGTGTCCTTGAACAAGGCACCTAAAGCGGCCTACTGCTCCACTGTATCATCAATAGAGCTCTCATGCTCACGCATTAAAATGGTTTAGATGTAGAAGTCATGTCTCTGGTATGTCTTTACCTGACACATGCCCTTGAAAACAAGTTAATATAAACCATAATAACCTGGTAGAACAGGCTTATTGGTCCTATTACTGCACTTTTAAGGAATAAGCAGTAGAAGCCCAGCGATATCTACTAATAGATCCCCCGATGGTCAACCAAATCCCATAGCTCATTTGTATATAAATACGTCATGTAAACCTTAGAATTAGAGAATGTTATACAGTTATAGGCTTCATTACACAATGTACTTCTGTTATACAATCCACATAGACAATGACATATTCATCAACAATTATAACTAAAACTAAATTGTCATGAAATTGTAAATAGATGGATTTTTTTTTTTTTTTTTTTTTTGTACTTCACACAAAAAAGTATAGCTCTGATTACTGTAATAGAATTGTTTTAAAGAGCAATGACTAAGAAAGGGCGGCACGATGGCCGACTGGTTAGAGCGTCAGCCTCACAGTTCTGAGGTCAATCCCCGGCACCGCCTGTATGGAGTTTGCATGTTCTGCGTGGGTTTTCTCCAGGCACTCCGGTTTCCTCCCACATCCCAAAAACACGCGTGGTAGGTTAATTGACGACTCTAAATTGCCCGTAGGTGTGAATGTGAGTGCGAATGGTTGCGATTGGCTGGCAACCAATTCAGGGTGTACCTCGCCTCTTGCCCGATGATAGCTGGGATAGGCTCCAGCACTTCCGCGACCCTTGTGAGGATAAGCGGCTCATGGATGGATGGACTAAGATGGATGGATTGACTAAGAAAGGCCTGCACTCATTCATTCCGACTGGCCAGACCAAAAATGCCCATCCATAAATACACAATATTGAAGATCATGTTCATATGTGGTAAACGGTATTTTGAGCAGAGAAAGAAAGAGGCAACTTGTGCAAAAGAAAAGTTAAACACCCACGCATTAGACTTCATAGCAAGCAAATCTTTCACTTTCTGGAGATCACCACCAACGCGACACTGACTGCTGGAGGCCTGGCTCATACTGCAGGTACAACCGCACAAAAGGAAACAATGGCTCACGAAGCAAATTGGTAAACTAATAAACCCTGCAAGAAACGCAGTTATTGCAGAGAATAAGTCTAGACTGTAGGTGTCTCATGAAAAAAAAGTAAAATATGATTTAACAAGGCTGTTTTTTTATTGCAAGACTGACGAGCAAGCACATAAAATCCAGTTATTTAGAAATACCACATCTGGAGGTGGTTTGAAATAAAATTTAAATGGTACCTCTAGAGATCTCTCTGGATTCTCTGGTCATTCAACTCGGACATGATAACAACGTTCGTTTCACTTGCAGGGCGACACACGGAGATTGCTATGACTCCAGCACAAAACATCGCTATTTGTCTCATCTGTCACTGTGTATTTTGGGTGTGGCAAAGGAGATCCGCATTGCGACGTCTCAGAGCTAGTACTTGCATGGGTAAATGTTGAATCTACAATTTAACAATGTGCCTGCACTGTGACCAAGGCCAGCAAAAGACGTAAAAGAAATGAGCTCTCAGATGATGGATGTTTGCTTTGGATTCTATCATAATGCTCATAGACAGCATATTTTACTGGCACTTTATTGATTATCTGCATTATTGTTTGTGTGAGCATCTGCATACAACATATCACAGTGAGACTTTTAGACATTCAGTAACTCGGGATTTAATGAATTTAACACTTGTTTTAATTTCTTTCTTGGGCAGTAATTTATTCATGATATGCTGTGTAACCCACTTATCCAACTAGGTGAATTTGCATCGAAATATTTTATATTAAATGAATGGGAAGGTCAACTGGAAAACAAGCAATTGCTGCTAGGGTAATAATATATATGATAGGAGAAACCATCAGAGTAGCTTTAGCAGAAGCAGAGTAGCAGAGTAGCTCATAATTCTCTCTAGTGTTAGGCCTTTATGCTGTGCAAGCATGATACACTTCTCTGGTCCCAATACAGAAGCTGGTTTGAGCATGGTACACTGGCTCAGGCACTGCTGCACAAGGTAGACATGTTCTGTAATATCATCAAACGTGTTCATCCCACCAGTTATTAATGATAACCACCATCTTGCATAATAGATCGAACCAGAATGACTCTACAAAGTAAGGGAAGTTGCAGCTCTGCATTATTTATGATGAAGGGATGGTGCACGGAGTTTAAGTGGGGAACGCGGTAGACATGGAAAGGAGGGGGAACGATGCAAAATCAGGGGGAAATGACATTTCTACAAGCTTTGTGAAACAAGCCTGGTTAGCTCAGCTGGTAGAGCATTATGGCAGTGGGGTCGACAGCTATGGCTAAGTAGTTGGGATCACCAGCTGCCACTGTAGGGGATCCCATGCAGTTTAATGGTTTGTGGGGGAGGGGAGTCTTAAGTGTGGCTAGAGCTTGAAAGGATGGAACAATCCAACTGCAATTATCTGGACTAAATATGGTGTCCTTTAGCAAGACACTGAAACTCTGAACGGCTCCTCGGGTGTTGCTTAAGTCACTTCCTGCTTCAGTGTGCACCATCAACATTGTATATTTGTTATGTTCACTACTGTGCGGCGGAATTTCATGAATATGCATGTGTTCTTAACAAAGGAATAAAGATTCTTCTTTTCTTATGAATGCAATAAAAAACATGGATGCAGTTATTTGGAACTTTATCTGGAGACCAAGGCTATAAAAATTTACCACAGGGGGAAATTATTTTTTTTTTTACTAGACATCAGGTAGATAGATGTCTTCTGAAAAGTTTCTCACTGTTTAATGTTACACAACAGAGGCAGGAATCTTATTAGGGTCTAAAGCCTCCAGTCAGTGTCAAAGCCTTTCGAGGGCATTAATCCTCCTCCTGATGAAGCCCCGCGTTCCTGCTGACTGAAGCACCTTACAGACGGAAGTGGTCTGTTGGCAGAGATGGGGAAGCTAAGACTTTACATACAGTAAGAACCACTCAATGGAAGCAAAAGCCCTGGAACAGAGATCTGAAGCCCACAACAATTTGCTAAAAAAAATGAAAACACCTCCTTTGCAGAATTCAAGGCTGACATACCCTTATTATTACCATAGATTTATTTCAATTGATTTGTCTTTAGGGGCCTCAGGGAACAGAAGGACCACGGATTTTTCTAGTTCACAGAAAACATGTGAGAGGTAGCGCACATGGTTGCTTAAAGGTTCCAAGCTAAAACTTGTCACTTGAGCAAATATTTGGATGTCACTTTCCCTGTCAGAAGCAGCTCATGTGCACTGAAGTAAAAAGGATGAGCTTCACTTCACATTTTCACATCTGACAGGCATGTTTGTCCAAAATAGAAAACAAGAATAATACGACACAAAAAGGTTGAATTGGACCAACAATGCATTGAAACAAAAATAGCAACGCATGTGTACTCATGAACAAATTGTTTTTGTCCATAAATTAAAATGTGCATTTACAGAAGTGGAACAGCTCTACCTCGTGTGAAGGCTGGTAAATGATTTCATAAAACTCTCACACCTTTGCCAAAAGAAATGTCAAAATTGGAGTGAGATATTATTTTGGCCCATATTGAGCTCTCACTGATGTCACTTTTTTTTTTTTTTTTTTATAAACTGTACTGGTATAAAATATCAACAGATGCAAACGCAGACACAACTCTGACCCTCTGACGCACAAATATTTCTCTGGAAGGATACGATTGATCAAGTCAATTTCCCCACTGAGCCCAATAAGAATGGCATCAAAACACATTTTGTTTTTCAGTATTTGCAAGATTACAAATATTATTGCATCAAACTGTTGTGTTTTTGAACCCCCAACTAGTGTTAACTTTGTGCCAAGTGCTCTTTCGAAAGCCTTTGCTACAATGTACAATATCGATAGTTATAAGACGAAAGCAAGCAAAATTGCACAAAGTGAAAAGGGTGCATCATCAACTCCCTGCATGTTTGCACTGCGGGGTAGAGCTTGCGCAGAATTTTGGCAATGACACAGTCAATGTGAAGCGCTTAAAGCTACGTTATCAGTGTACAACCATCTCGGGTTGTTTTTATCATCATCACTATCATCATTTTTCCCTCGCATTGTTGTCAGGGCGTGATTGAGACAAAATTTAGTGCGTGTGGTGTTGTGCATCAAAAACAAAAGGAATAAACGGAGGAATAAGAAAGTGTGGTTACGTTTGTGGCTGGGAAAAGGGGACCCACTTGGGATGGCAGTGTTACTTCAAAGCTGGAAGTAAGTCACGTTATCGTGTATCACGTAATGCAGGTTTAGCAGTGATGAGCGGTCAGGGCCAGCAAAGCCTGCTGGCCTAAACACTTTCAGAAGCACAAACCTATTGTCTATTTATAAGTAGTATGGTGAGTAGTATGTATTTGATTTCAAAAGTTTAGATTTTTGTCATGTTATTAGATAACCTCTTTCCATTGCAGCTCATCTTTGGTTAGATCTTTTATCTCTGTGCCTGTCACAAGGCGAGAGGTACAACCACTATTTGTATTGTAAATGTTTTTTCTAAGACAGTCAAAATCGTAGTACAGGTTTAATTGGGGTTAGCTGGGGTAGGTTCTACAGTATCAGTCTCCGTCTGCTGAGAAAAATGTGCAGAATCCAAATGGAATCCAATATAAGAGCTGTATGAATAATTCTGCTTATCTGTGTTTGTAGAAATTGAGCATCGTTATCATTTTAAATCCCTATTTTTCATGCAGATCTTCTAGTGGATAGCATTAGAATGTGCAGGTGTGCCTAATTAAGTGATTGTTGATTGTATTATAGCCACAGTTTGACACGATCCACCAACACAGGGTCAGGTCACACGAGAGGCTCAGAGTACGATGAGAACTCGAAAAAAAAAAAAAAAAAAAAACAGACCAGCGACGATTCAATTGATTTACCTCTCTCTGTGTCGTTTGATTGCTTTGAGTCACCGATTTCCTTCCGGAGGGTACTCTGAACGCAGCAGCGGTATGCTGCAGAGATCTATGGGGTGACTCAACCTTCCCAACACAACTGCCCGGAGATGTTATTTACAGTCATACGGCCTCTAAACATGATGGCAATGTTACCACTTTAGTGTCTGCGCAGAGAAGACAGGGAGGGCTTTTAGACATTAAAGATGATTGTTTTTCTCATTTTTTCTCTATACCACATATTAAACTATAATGTTCTAAAGAATAGAGTGCAAGCCAAAAATTAAAGCCAAACACACAATTTGGAATGAAAAAATTGACATAATCGCCACGAGACTGGTTTATTGTTTTTTTTGTGTGTGTGATAGCCCCACAGAACTGTATCCGAAATGGCCAAGAGGAAAAATATGAATATGAATGATGAACAAGACCGTAGAACCTGAAATGACACGCAACCCCTTCCCCAGTGGTGCCTGTCCAGCAATTAAGGAAGGCAGTACGGAATTGGCTTGATCTCTAATGCAAATTCTCCATGTGGTTAGCTGTTTGGCACGTTTTGTATAAGCTCCTTAACAAAATACAGCTAACTCAACAAAACATCTACAATAAGCACAAAAGACAAAGACAGGAATGTATATTACAATGAGACCTGGGTGCATGATGATTATAATTCATCCACATGGAAAAAAGTAGTAAAACAGTAGTTCTAAAAAGAGAACAAGATGGAAGTGACCGGGTCATGGGCCTGATTGCTGTTGATTTTGGTGGTTCCACTATACTGCATTGGCAGAACTACCTAAATTGTAGTTCATTGAGCCCACTAAACTTCTTCACGATGGCAGAATTTCTGCTTGTTTAGTTAACTGAAATGCCTTAAGATGCTACTTGTATGTATTAAGCTTCCACTACTTCTTTCCATCCATTTTCTATCCTGCTTATCCATATCTGGGTGGCCGATGAGCTGGAGTCTATCCCACACCCTGGACTGGTCATTAGCCAATCGCAGAGTTTTTAATCACACAATTTGTCCTTTCCTTCTGTCTCCCATTCTTGGGGTTTGGAGGTTATTTTTGTCATGGCTGAAGAGGTCACATGGGTAGGGTGGATTTTTGTTCAACAGCAATGCAGCCTTGATGAAAAATGAGGCAGATGGTGGCAATTTATCAATCCCTGAGTGGCGCATGGCAGCGCTCTGGCAGAGGGAGGTGAGGCAAAATGCAAAATCCTGGGTTTTTATGTATGACGAAAATGGATGCCATTTCTCCTCTGCTGCTTCAATGCAACAGAAGCGTAGAGGGAGACAGAGCATGGAAAAGGCCGGGTGGAAAAGAACTTCAAAACAGCGCATCACTCCCACCACCCACTTCCTCCTCTTATCCCAGAGAAATGGTTGCTCTTCAGACTCCTGCCTTTGCCATTTTAATCTCCATTGGCGTGGAATAGGTTGCCAGAATACCAATAAAATGGAGAATTTTATTCTATAATAAAATAGTTCTATAATAATAAAATAGAATAATTTTATTCTATTTTATTCTCCATTTTATGGAGAATAAAGAGAATTATGGATAATAAAAAGAGAATAAAAAAAAAGCACACTCAAGTAGTTACTATACTCTGACTCAACTTGATGCCTTCACCTACCGTAGACTTGGCAAATCTACCCATGAGAGACATTTGGGAAATACAAAGCAGCCCTGTGAGAGGATCAAGTAATCAAAAAGCACTAAAAAAAAAAAAAGAGACATCAAAATGTCTATTAGCGATCCATTAATTAAGAAAAGATCATCCTTGGCTCAACATTATCCTTTACTAATTCAAATAGACTCCATCTGCTCAACAAAGAGCACGATGTGCCAGTGAATATTTCACTGCCAAATAAGGAAAGAGTCACACAAAACAAGAAGGAGCAGACTAATTTACATAACCACAAACATTATGATAAAGAGGTGCCAGCAAACCAGGAACACATGAGCTAACAACACATAGTGAACCAATGACAACTTACTGAATAAAAAAAACACCAACTCATGTAGATAAATTACTAAATATATACCTCATAATCATACACTTTACACATTTACAGAAAGACACACACAATACACATAGATGCACAATCTAATGAAGTGTCAACGCTTATGATTTTGCAAAGACAATATTTTCTTTCCAATATCGAGGTATTTTATTTGGCTCCAAAAAGCCCATTTGTCCAAGGTGGGAAACTCATTCAGTGAATCAAAATCAACAACCGATGCTTAAAAATGTCAGCAAGAAACATTATGGATTACAGTGGATTATACTAACACCGAACAGCACCTCTGGTGTGTGCCCTTGTACCACTATAACTTTTTAATGAAAGCAGCGACTCCCAACAGAGCCGATTGGTCCAACCTTGAGCTGATTGCCTTTACAACATCTTTCATGACATTTTGTAAATGCTTTTGGAAAGGGCACTGGAATTTGTATAACAGCCTGGAGTTGATTGGGACAATCTCCACATTTAGAGACACACACACACACACACACACATACAGTGTACTTCAGCTGTTAAAAAGCCAACTTTTTGTTAAAACTCCACTTATTTATAAAGCATTTTAAAAACAACCACAGCTGTAAAGTGCAGTAAATAAAATAAAGAAAATAAACATAAAAAACAAAACACCAAATTATTGGTAGCTAGATTGATAGATCGATTAGTGTTGTGAGCTATTTTATGATTTTATTTTGACATCGTGCTATTCTGTTTCCTGTGTTTGTTTCAGGGCTGGGCGTGGTCAGGTGTGCTGAGCTCCTCACATAGCTGTCCCCCATTACTCATCACCCTCTGCATTTAACTTCCGGTCTGACTTCCACTCCTCGCCAGAACGTCCTTGTTACCGACATGGTATTGGTCAGCTTTGCCTTCCATTCCCAGATGCTCAAATTGCTTGCTTCAAGTTTTATTACCTCCCTCGGTGGAACTTGCGGTCTGGCTCCGAGTGCTCACTAGTGATTTTCATTTCATTATCTTTTTTGATAATTTTTTTCCGGTGACTTTTGTTTCGACTGATTGTTTTTCGTTCTTTTTCAGGCCCGCCGTGAAGAGAGCTCAGTCGCTAACACGCCCGGTCCACAGTTATTTTGATACTTTGTTTAATTAAAAATGTATTTGGTACTTTGGGGTCAGTGTCAGTTTTTGGGTCTAATTCCTGCCTTAAACGTTTTATAGGTAGGTAGGTAGGTAGGTAGGTAGGAACATGAAGTCTCCACTCTCCACTGACCAGTATGAGGTCACCGGATGCTGAAATTGTAATCTCACAGCATCCATCACGTCACTGGGATTGGCTGCGGCAGCTGAAGTTTGAATGTAAGCAAACAACTGCATTTTTCTTACAGAAGTTAGGTCGTCCGTTGGCGAGTAACCTCAGAAAATGTCAGCGATAATACACTGTAAATAGGGAAAAATTGTATAGTACGAGACAAAACCAATAAAAGAGAAGTTCTGCTCGCTGATGTCTTCTTAAATGTTTTGGCAAAATGATTAGAAGAGTGAGGCTAAATCCTTTATTTTTGCCGTAGACTAAAAGCCATTAGACCATTACCTGCAATAACTGTGGCACGCCCTGCCCATTCACATCACTTCTCCATTCTTCTTTTGTGATGCTTTTCTAGGCTTTCACTGGGGGGGTTACCCATTTCAGTCACCTCTTCTGCAGTTGAAATGCATAATTCACAGGGTTTAAGTCAGGAGATTGACTTGGCCAGTCTAAAACCTTCTGCTTCTTGCTGATAAACTCCTTCGTTACTGTAGCAATGTGTTTTTGCTCATTAACTTGCTGTGTGATGAAGGATGTCTGGATCAATTTAGCTAAAACTTTATCTCACTGAACAAAATGTTTCTGCCATGAAGCTATGCAAGCCCAAGCCATGACATTATCTCTAGTTGCACAGATGAGCTTCTTCGTTGGAGCTCTCCTCATGACTTTGGGCAAGGTTCATGCTTGTCTCATCAGTCCATAAAGGTTTTGCGACACATTACATTTTGTACATTTTCACCATGGTGCCTGTAGACATGCAGGTACTTATAGAAGGGTTTTGGGCAATCCACCCGCAGTAGTTTCAGACTTCGCCTGTAGAACTAGGCTGGACCATATTGTAAGTAGTCCCTGTTTCCCAAATCGATCAATTCTTATATAGTAAGTTCTACTCCTGATTTTACATACTGAGATCCACTTAAGAGAGAGATCATATGCCTTAATGGAGGGCACCCAAGACTGTCCAGCTGTTACAGTTTGAAGTGTAGAGCTCTCCACCTATAGCAGGAAAGGACCAGTGTGTCAAAATGTGGCTGCTGCCTGTTAATTGAGCGAGAGGGTAAAGCTTTGTTCAGGCCAAGAGGAACTTGCTACAGCCCTGCCGACTCAGCACAAAGCCTGTCTCCCTGTCTCAGCCTCTTTGTAGCGAGTGATCAAAGAGCAGAGCGCGCTCAGAAGATTCACCACGTCCGGGAGGTACTGAGTGGATGAGTGCGGACATCCCATTACGTTTCTCAGTGGGGTGGACTGAGGTACACACTCTTATACTGTGCACACCTGCACACACGATATAACAAGCAGCAGCACTGTACTTCTAAATCTTAAATTAGATGATCTTACATTTCAAACTACTCTACAGTGATCTGCTAGCGTGTAAGGTGAATATGGAGTAGCCCTCCATTTTCTGTTTCTATGTTCTGTTTGTTCTTATATTTCCACATCAATTTCTGGAGGTGATTCTTTGCAAAGCATCAATTCTCCATACCCCTGCCCTCCACACACCCCTCAGAAAAGGTAGAGAAACTTTCACGATTTATGACTTTACCGCTCTGCTACTGTACGATAGTGTACAACCAAGTGTAAGTAACCGATTACGTTCACATTTGTGGCCATTGTGAACTGACGCTTTCCTTTTTGAGAAGGAAATATATACTTCAATTCACAGCTGAAGGAACACCTCTTAGGACACATACTATATAATGTGATGAACTTAAAGAGCGCATTGTTGAGGGGTTACCATGGGGCACCTTACACATTTATACTGTAGAAAGCCATCATGATTTTGAAACTGCATGAACAAGTTGTCTTAGTTGACCTTTTGTCTCTAATCGATCCTTTCCTACCTACAAATATTGCAGACACACAAGCAAGATGTTTGTTAATCTGTCAGGAAACAAGTCAGTTTGGCTGCAAACTGCATTAGTGAAAATGATTATTTTGCTGCTGTGATTAATACCCAACTTTTGTGACAACAGACCTTGATGTTGATAGAGAATAAGGTAATGGTTAAAAAAAACATAATTCCCTCATAGGAATCAAGGCCTCGGTCATTGAAGCAACTTTGCGTTTGTGATATATGACTTTAATTTCACTGGTTTCAAACTCTACTCTGACTTCAATGTTGCTGACCGCATACTAATAAGGAATTTCAACACTTCTGGCAAATGTATAAACAAAAGATGACACAGGTTACAATGAAATGGCACCTTTGATGAGAATGATTAGGCTTGCCAACAAAGCTGACAGTCGACATTTATTTTGAGAGTTTCCCCAATGAGTCATATGCTGTGGCTTTAAAGATATATTGAGACAAATTGTTTCTCCTTAATTGGGTGTCAGAAAGTGTGAGGGTGTACGTCAGAACGTAAAAAAACAAAAGTATGCGATGTCCGTTCTGTCACCCACCTCATTCCGTGCTTCCTGTCGCTGCAGCAGGGAAGTGAGCACGGAGGTACTCTCTGGAGCGATAGTCAGCCTGTGAAAGAAGAAAGATGGGGGGAGTGAGAGAGAACATTACGAGGGCGAGACATAGAAAGGAAGACATCACTCATACAATCAGATGCAATCAGAGGTGTGCAGGAACGGCCTGACACGGTGAACACACACGCCGGATGTTTGAAATGGAAATGAGTCGACCTTGATGCTGACTTTACACAGAACAAACAAAGTGCCGGTCTTTGCTGCCAAACCTAACACACACAAATCACTGTGTGCAGACAGGTGTTTTGTCCAACACTGCTCAGCATTTTTATCTAAACACTGTTAGGGCCTACTTGGGGACCAAACATAACAGCGGTCTGCTTGGTATTGAATAAATGATCAATTATGCAACATTTTTTTCACGGCTGTTAAGTTCTCCCATGAAAAACACATCCAAACGTGCCTTCATGGACCTTGGTTTATCCACTGGGACACACTGCAACTGAAAATGGCCTTCACCAAACTGTTTCCACTAAGATCCCAAGTAGCGGGTGCTAAATTGCGTGTTCTCTTTAACAGATTGCGTGCGCTGATGGTGGGAGTGTTGCGCGTGATGCACTAACGTGTTCTTTTGTTAAGATCCCAAATAGCATTGGCTAAATTGCCTGTTCACTTACTGTTCACGCACGCATCTGGCAACAGGTGAAAAAGTGACGCCGCATTTAAAAGAGGGTTTTGTGCTTTCAATAGCTCTGATGGTTTTTATCGTTTATTTGGGACAGCACCGTAAGCACAAAATTAAGTTCAAAACACTATCGTAACCTAAAAAAAAAAGCTTTTTTACAAGTAGAAAAAGACTCTGAAATGGGAGCTGAACCACAAGACCCCTCTGCTACAAGAACAAGATAGAACAGTTCACCAGACGAAATGCGAGGGGATGCATGGCAGAGACAAGACATCTTGATGAGCAGATCAGGTGCCCAGACCCTGCCTCTTTTGCGGAGCAGCTCAACAACTCAACACGAGTGACACGACCGAGGACCCACCCCACCGCCACACTAATAAGTGTAGAGAAGGGGGAAGTTCATCTCTATCCTCTACAAACAGCACACATAGAAGGCCCTAGGTCTGGACAGGTTGAAAGGCCGCGTCCTGAGGGAGTGTGCTGTCCAGCTGGGCCGTGTTTTATCTCAATTGTTTCTGGCCTGCCGCTACGTCCCCAGGGCATGGAAAGAGACAACCATCGTCCTTGTCCCCAAACAGCCTCATGCATAAGCCATGAATGACTTCAGACCCACAGCATTCATTCATTCATTCTGTTGTTGACCAATACTGGCCACTCATGCCAGAGTAGCATCTGCTCCATTTGCACACTGATTGAGGAGTATCTGGAACCTTTGCACAACCAACATAGTCCCAGATTATCGCACTACTCGTCAATTTAAACCGCATACACTCCTTGAAGTCTCGGCGCCCTTTGCACAATGGCCATTGCATCGGACTATTGCAATATTAGTCATTCGAACTGCTCTAAGTGCTAGAGGACTCTGCATCTTTTTGCACAATTGTCACAAAAAAAAAGTACCGGCATTACCAGATAACTAGCAACCCTTTACTGCTCAGTGATTGTTTTTTTTGTTTTGTTTTTTGTCAATGTCTTTATGTCTCAAAAGTGTTCTGTTGTCGTACAAGAGCGGCTCCAAATCCTGGAGACAAATTCCTTGTGTGTTTTTTGGGCATACTTGGCAAATAAAGATGATTCTGATTCTGATTCATTCACCTTCCGTTCCGCTTATCCTCACTAGGGTCAGGCTGAAGCCTATCCCAGCTATTTCGGGCGAGAGGCGGGGTACACCCCGAACTGGTCGCCAGCCAATCGCAGAGACCCACAGCACTCACCTCCAAATGCATGGAGAGAGTGGTTGTAGGGGAGCTTAGCAACACGGTGGACCCCAACAATTTGCTTATGAGGTGCCTGCCTTACCCTCCTGAACACAGTGGCAAGACACCTTGACACATCCTACTCATTTGTTAGGATTTTATTTGTGGACTTCTCATCACCTTTTAATACAGTGAACACAAACACACAGCACAGGCTCCAAGAGCTCCAAGTCAACACAAAACTGGTATTATGGATTACAAATTTCTTCTGTACAAAAAGACGAAACAAATTATAATTGTGGAAACCCGGAAAGGGAGGGGCCCATTTCACAGAAATCCCACGTCCTTTCTCGGCAAGACCCGTCCTGCTTCAAAATGTCTGTGAAATGGGCCCCTCCCTTTCCAGGTTGCCGCAATTGTAATTTGTTTCATCTTTTTGGAAAAGTGTTTCTGCTTTTGTTTTTGTGTTTCCTGAAATGTTAAATTGTTTCGTCTTTTGTTTTTGTGTTTTCTGAAATGTTAAAGTGTTTTGTTTTTGTGTTTTCTGAAATGTTAGTGTTTCGTCTTGTTTTTGTGTTTTCTGAAATGTTAAAGTGTTTTGTTTTTGTGTTTTCTGAAATGTTAGTGTTTCGTCTTTTGTTTTTGTGTTTCCTGAAATGTTTGTGTTTCGTCTTTTGTTTTTGTGTTTTCTGAAATGTTAGTGTTTCATCTTATGTTTTTGTGTTTCCTGAAATGTTAAAGTGTTTTGTGTTTTGTGTTTCCTGAAATGTTAAAGTGTTTCGTCTTTTGTTTTTGTGTGTTTTCTGAAATGTTAGTGTTTCACGATTTGTTATATTGTTTTGCGCTTTCTTGCCACCGACCGTACATGAGCCTTATTTCCATTGCTCAATTGCACAGGGTGCAGTTTGGGTACTGTATATTATTCAACCACCATCAAAGTTCATCCATCCATCCATTTTCTGAGCCGCTTCTCCTCACAAGGGTCGCGGGCGTGCTGGAGCCTATCCCAGCTATCATCGGGCAGGAGGCGGGGTCCACCCTGAACTGGTTTCCAGCCAATCGCAGGGCACATACAAACAAACAACCATTCGCACTCACATCCACACCTACGGGCAATTTAGAGTCTCCAATTCATGCATGCTTGTGGGATGTGGGAGGAAACCGGAGTGCCCGAAGAAAATCCACGCAGGCATGGGGAGAACATGCAAACTCCACACTGGCGGGGCCGGGGATTGAACCACAGTCCTCAGAACTGTGAGGCCGACGCTCTAACCAGTCGGCCGCCGTGCCGCCCATCAAAGTTCAAAGAGGAAAATAAGTGAAATCAACACAAAATTCATTCAAAGACAACTGCAGTGTGAATGCCTCCTCTGCTGTTATGATTTTGTGCAGGAAGATGAAGGTAGTAATAGCACACTATCAAAGTTGTCATAAATTGTAAAGTTAGAGACCAGACCATCCAACAACCCATGTTCCATACTGCTTACACCTTGCAGTGTCATGGGGAGCTGGAGAAAAGAGCTGGGGTGCAGTCTAGACTGATCACCAGTCAATCTCAGAACTTACACAAAGACAGCTGATCCTTCTCACTCACAGTTAAGGAAGGAAATAATACACAGAGAAACCACACAAGCACAAAACACTGAAACTCTGCACAATCCAACCCACAGGCAAAACTGTGAGATGGCAGTGCTCAAAATAAGACTGCAGCCTACTGATTCTTGTTGAGAAACATGAGCATATCTACAAGTTGTATATGTGAATCCAGTCCAGTCACAATCAGCAGGTGAAAACAAGTGTTACAAAGGTACCAAAGTGTGGAGATTCAGAAGCATTAATACACAGCTAATGGCTTATTTATAATCAACTTTAAATGTAGGTTTGAAATGGTCCAACTCCAGCCTTGCCTTGCTCTACTAAGTTTACGGTTGTATGATTTCTTTACTGAATTAAAATTAACATTTTCAGATTCAGAAGCATTAATACACAGCTAATGGCTTATTTATAATCAACTTTAAATGTAGGTTTGAAATGGTCCAACTCCAGCCTTGCCTTGCTCTACTAAGTTTACGGTTGTATGATTTCTTTACTGAATTAAAATTAACATTTTCAGTTCAAAAGTCTCTCCAACTGTACACCAGCTGTCATTAATCTAATTGTCTCAATCCCAAATAATTTTTGACCCCATCAGTCAACTCAAACCCTGCCTTTACTGCTTCAAGACAAAGGTATGCTGTAATATACAGTATATCAATATTGACATATTTACAGGCATCTTTTGGCTGTATTTAATGGCCACAAAGAGAGAGCAGCGTACTGAAAAAGGGGGAAATAAGGGATGTGTTTATGCAGAGTGAATAAAAGGCCACAAGCAAACAGATGTGCGCTGCTGGCTCTTTGCAGTAGCTTTTGAGTGCTGTCAGGCAACACACACACAGATGACCAGAGGTCCAGTGGCCCGGGCCAAGTATTTATCGTTTAGCACTACAAAAGCCCATAAACCAGGCAGCTCTGCTTGTCTGCTCCTTTGCTTCTCCTCTCCATTGTGCCTTCCTCTTTCCAGATTATTCTTTCTCATGGGAATCCACCTTCCTAAATGTTGGTTCAAGCAAAATCATTTGAATAACTGAAATCATTAGGTTTGCCTTCAGGTATAATTAAAATTGTGCCCAGTGCCACCCACCACACTTCACCCCAAGAAGGCCTAGAGTCCAGTGGCTGCAGCTCCAGAATGTCAGACAGCCATATATTAACATTTAGACAGCCTCAAGGCCCAAAGGAGATGTCTGATTTAAATCAATCACACCCTTTTGGTACATTCAGAAAAGTTCCAAAAGTAGCCTGGTACATCTGGCAGTAACGGAGCCATGATGTCAATCTTAAATGATATTTTAACCTCTCAGTCATCACTTTATAAATGTCTTTATTTCACATGTAGTAAAGGGTCGTCACCAGATAAACTGTAATTTTCAGCAAAAATAATCAAATACTGTGTGTCAGAAAATATAAAGACAATATATTGTGGTTCAACAAATCCTTGATAATAAGCCCAAGGCACAAACTTAGTTTAAGGACCCAAAGAAGGCAGTTTTTATTCTAAGGACAAAATCCTGTAAGCTATTTCATTGATTGTCACACAGGCACACTTTTTGTTGTTGTTGTTGCTAAGGGCCCTTTGATTTATATTTATTGTTATAAATTTATGCCTGTTTTGTTCTTTAGCAATAATTTATAAGTACATGTTGATTTTTAGGTTAGACAGTATGTATTTTGAAAAGTCTGGGCCAAGGGGAGGGAAGCAAGTTTATAATTTGGGTGTTGAGCTAAAAAGGTTTGGGAAGAAAGCTCATTGAAATAGGGTTTGTTAGGGAGCCAGATGAGGTGGCTCGGGCATCTGATTAGGATGCCTTCTGGACGCCTCCCTGGTGAGGTGTTCCGGGCATGTCCCACCTGGAGGATACCCCGGGGACGACCCAGAACACGCTGGAGAAACTACGTCTTCCGGCTGGGAACACCCCGGGATCCCCCCAGAAGAGCTGGATGAAGTGGCTGGGGAGAGAGAAGTCTGGTCTTCCCTGCTAAAGCTATTGGCCCCGCAACCTGACCTCAGATAAGCGGAAGAAAATGGATGGATGGATGGATGGATGGATGCAAGCTTCCTTGCCCTATATGGGGATTGTAATGGTAGACGAAAATGGCTAAGATAGAACTATACTGTAATGGGTATCCTTTGAGTATGAAAATATTAGTGTGCCGCCGCTATATTGCGTTTCATCGTCCGCGTCCCCCGCCATATGGACCTTGCATTTCGGAAACGAGAGCCACACTCATGATGCAATTTTTTTGTTGTTATTTATTGAACACCAGGGGCCTCACGTACAGAATTGCATGGATTTCCTACTAAAACATGGCGTACGCTCAAATCCAGAAAACGTCATACGCACAAAAATATCCAGATGTATGAATCTGTGCATACACATGAATCCAAGCACATTTTCTTCGTACATTCCAATCAACGTGGAAATGAGCGCACATGTTTGAGTAGCCGAGCCCTCACTTTTCACGACCACATTTAAATATGCAAGTCATATTTAATATTATAATCATATTTTTACATTTAAATATGCAAATCATATTTAAATGAACCCCGCACCTGAGATCCCAATCTCTACATGATCAGAAAAAAAGGCCAATGAGCAAGGTAATGAAGAAAAATATTTTTTCCGAATGTGAAGTTGCTCAATGAAGTGGAGCTCCACAAGAAAATCCTCTTTGGCACGTTGTCCTCTGGCGTTAACAACGCGTGAAAGAGGAGAGAGAGAATGGGACAGCGCGTGTGTGGCTGTCAATGCTGTGGGGTGGAAACAGCCCACGCTGAACTAAATAAGAAGTGGTCAGACATTAAGGTGGCCGTGAAGCGGAGGACAGCTTCCCACCACCAAAGTGTGGACAAAACAGGCGGAAGAACCGGCACGGAGGGCCTCACCCCGTTCGAGGAGAGAGTCGCTGCGAGCATGGGTGACGCTGCTCTCTCAGGGGTGGTGGGAGCACATGTGGCTGACTCTGATCACTCCACAAAGTTAATACCATGTATTTTTATAACTCATAACAGATGTGTTCATACAGTA
This sequence comes from Phycodurus eques, assembly GCF_024500275.1. Taxonomy (NCBI): domain Eukaryota; kingdom Metazoa; phylum Chordata; class Actinopteri; order Syngnathiformes; family Syngnathidae; genus Phycodurus; species Phycodurus eques. Next base: position 15,656,568 of record NC_084530.1, read on the forward strand.
ACATACACTCAGCCCTGTGAGATAAAGGTTCATGTGTAAATGTTGTATGTATGGTATTTGTAATAAATATTTTGAATTCAAATAGAAGCACATCAGCATATCAAAGAGGATATCAAAAACGTTTGAGTCCTTTTTGGTTACGCAATTTATTATTTTAACACACAGGAGAGGACACGCACATTGAAAAAAAACATTTAAATTTTTTTTACGAGCGGTAAATTATGTCATTTCAAAACACGTTAAACATGTGCAACTGATGAACATGTACAAATTAAGTAAATTCAAAGCACTCTCTTTATCTGCAGTCGCAGGCATGTGCTACATGTTCGGGGGATTCGTCCACCATCCCTGTCGTCTCCTCCGGCATCCCCTGGGTTTACGCTCCAACAACCGGCTGCTGCTGCACCCGTGCAGACTGATCAAGAGTCCTTTGAATTTACTTAATTTGAACATGTACATCGGTTGCATGTGATTAAAATGTGTTAAAATTACACAATTTACCCCTCTTCTCCTTAAAAAAAAACCACAATTTTTTTTTCACACATTTTAATCATGTGCAACCAATGTAGATGTTCGAATTGAATAAATTCAAAGGACTCTTTTTTTCAGTGCATGTGCTGGAGTCATGAAGCGATTGCGAGGGCAATAGGCAGCATAAATGATCGCTTTGATCAATTAATAGGTTTCCTCACAAATATCAGTGATTCATTAAATACACTGGTTAACAAATTAATTCTGGATCCTTGCCTCAATTACATTGTTGAAATTAAATGTTGCCGGGCATTAATTGTTCATCAGTGCTAATTGTTCATGTGTCTCTGATGTGCAGATTTATGATAACAGTTTCCCATCATCACCTCTAAGTGTCGCCAAAGCACCAAAAGCTGTCGAAACGTGCGTGCGCCAGCCATGCAGTTGCCGTGAGGCACCGCACATTTCCACGGTCATTTCACTCTTGATACATCTGACCTTTGCCGTGAAAAAGAACGTACGCCACGTTTTTGTGAGTACCCACCTTTTGTACATGAGGCCCCAGGAGAATAGTAAAACATAGTAAGCACACTCACGCAGAAACTGCTGTAGGGCACAGCTCTCGCCCAGACACTCACCTGCCACCCCACCAGGCCCCGCCTCTTAAATACACATGCATGTACACATATACTGGTTGGTTTTTGTGCTCAAATATGTTTACAATATGTTTAAAAGCTGTGTTCTCGTAGGTTTAAGTGTGTTTTAATCAGTTTGCATCTGTTTAAAGTGCGTGGGAGGGCTAAAACTATGAACATAATTCTAAATATTTTTAGTCTTTATTCCTGATTTTCACCCATTGCAGGTTGGTCGGAAACATAGCCCCTGTGATAAATGGGCGTTCACTGTACAGTAATCTGGGATCATTATTTATCACTATGGTTTACACATCAGTTCAAAAATGTTGCTTCTACTTCTTTTATTGCACATATCGATATATTATCTAGTAGCAAAATACATCCTGATGCAAACAATTCTCACGTTCAGTGTGTCAACTGACTCACCTTGAAATCCACTTGTCTTTCTTGGCACAAGGCCCAACTCAACACAAAATTCTGTTCATAACTTTTTGAGCAATTGTGTTCACTCTCAGACAAAACAAACAGCAGCAAAATAACTCTGTTGGTGACAGTTACAAATGAGGAAAGACTGATCCATGAGATCACAAACAGGCACTGAAAAGACACTTCAAAGTGCCGTTTTCAATCAAACTTTGCTTTCTAACTTTACAATAATCTGAAACATGAGGAAAAGCAGTACAGAAACTGGATAGATGGATGGACAGATGAACCCCTGTAAAGAGTTTTTGCCTTTTATTTCCCCCTTTTTTAAATTGTTGCCCTTGTTAGTAATTATCTGTGGTCTCATTAATTCTAGAGTGTTTTGTGTGTTTATCCAGTCCCATTTGCAGTCATGGAGGACTGTGTGCACGTTTCGCAGTATCGGCTACTTTTAGAACTGCAGAGGTGAGAGCACCACCAAAAATATGCAAGACATGCTGCTCTAAATTAATCAGAAAGTAGCAGAGAGGAAATGAGATGGATGGATGGCGATGGCTGGATGGATGGATGAATAAAAGACAGTCATGTCATGACAGTCATCCGAGCAAGAAAACTATACCATACACACGCAACCATGACCGATGACACAGAGGTGCACACACTCTTCAAGGTGCAGAGCCAATACTTGAATCCGCTGGGTTAAAGTGGCCACCAAACAAAAAAGTGGGGGAAAAGTAATTCTTCAATTCTTAGAAGAAATGCATTCTAAACGTTAATATATTCATAACACACACATCGGGAAAGGTTCTTCCCAAAACAAAACATGTTGCATTTCTCCTCCTCTTCTCACCACATCTATACCCACCCACTATGAATTCCTCAATGTCTTTCATTCCGTTCATGCAGGCTTCCCAGTGCCCATCACTCGCATTAAAATTCCATCTGTTTTTGCAATCTGGCTGTGCAGCTGCTTTTACATTTCCTGTCTCTGCCTGAAACCTGGGCTGCATGGAAACCCAAGAAGGAGGCACGCTAATTGCTTCTTAGCAGGGAGGTTGTACACATCCAATATCCAAAGAGCCTTTCAGTATTGGAAAGAAGCCTTTCTTCTAGTGTGAGTGGATCTGCAGAAAGATTGTGTTGAGCCATGGATAAGCAGCAGCAAGACAAAAACCCAAGTAAAACACAGTAAAGCGTTTCACTGACATTGCAAATAGCAAATACAGTGGTGCCTTGAGACATGAGTTAATTTGTTCCTTGACTATGCTTGTAACTCAAGACACATATTGCAAATCTTTCTCATCTTTCTCCATCGAAATGAATGAAAATGACATTAATCCATCCCAATCCCCCCACAAATAATTGTAATGTGTTTTCAATGAGGAAAAATAGCCCTCTATAATATTATACAGTATAAAAACATATATTAATGACATAATTAAATAAAATGAAAAATAATTAGGCGGAAGGGTGGACAACTGGTTAGCACATCTGCCTCACAGTTCTGAGGACACGGGTTCCAATCCGGCCACGCCTGTGTGGAGTTTGCATCTTCTCACCGTGCCATGTATGGTAGGTTAATTAAAAACTCTAACTTGCCCGTAGGTGTGAACGTGAGTGCGGATGGATGTTTGTTTATATGTGCCCTGCGATTGGCTGGTGACCAGTTCAGGGTGTAGCCCGCCTTTCGCCCAACGTTAGCTTGGATAGGCTCCAGCACGCCCGCGATCCTCGTGAGGATAAGCGGTACGGAAGATGAATGAATGAATGAATGAATGAATAAAAAGAATTTAAGTTTTTGTCACACCTTCTATTTCAATTGTGGTGCTCATTATGGGGTGTGCACCTTGGCCACCAGGGTGCAGTACAAGACAGACATATGGATATATTATACTGGAGGCTCATCTCCTCTCACGTCTTCGCAAGTGCGGCAGTAATATTAGTCGTTCTTTGCACAGGATAAACTATATACAGCAGCTGAAATAAGTATTTAACACGTCACAATTTTTCATTAAATATATTTCCAAAGGTGCCACTGATATGAAACTTTCACCAGATGTTGGTAACAACACAAGTAATTCATACATACAAAGAAAGTAGAACAAATAAGCTCAGAAATGAAGTTGTGTGTAATAATGTGAAATTACACAGGAAAAAAGTATTGAACACGCCAACTGGTATTTATTTAACACTTTGTATAAAAGCCTTTGTTTGCAATGACAGACTAGACTAGACTAGTCACATGCATTGCTCTGGTGTGATTTTGGCCCATTCCTCCACACAAGCAGTCTTCAAATCTTGAAGGTTCCGTGGGCTTCTTTTATGGAACGTGAGTTTCAGTTCTTTCCAAAGATTTTCGATTGGGGCTGGATAGCTGTTTGATTATAAAAAGAAATTATAGATTTTAGGTGTTGTCTTGGCTTTCCATGCCTTTTTGCACATCCATTTCTTCATGTGTTCAATACTTAATTTCTGAATTTATTTGTTCTACTTTTTTTTGTATGTATGGATTACTTGGGTTGTTCCCTACATCTGGTGAAATTTTCAGGTCAGTAGCACCTTTGGATGTATATTTAGTGAGAAAAATGGTGACGTGTTAAATACTTATTTATTATTATTTTAAAACACTAATGTGGCGAAACTATGCAAAAAAATAAAAAATAATTTGAGAAGGGGGCAAATACATTTTCACGGTACCGTAGATGCTAATTGTTAGCCTGTGTGCCTATGGAGTTTCCCATTGTATGTTAGCATTCAGGTAGTGGTTGCTTTAAATGTACAAGAGGAAAATGTACACAGCAAGACCAATGCATCCAAGCAATGTACACAGTCAGATGGGGGGGGGGGGGGGGGGGGTCTGGAAATATGATGTCACTGTGTCTCGGAGAGCTCCTAGGAGTCTCATAACCAGGGGAGGGATGAGAGGTTGGATTGATTTCAGCGTATTGGGATAATGACCAGTAGACCAGCATCAGCCCAAGAGCATATGCCATGTGTTTCTAACCTGGATGGGTAACTATCTATTGATAGGATTTTATCATCCTGTCAAGAGTAGGCCACTTGTCACTCAATACAAACACAGAGACGTGCCAATAGGAAGGAGACAATCTGAAGATGTATTAATGACCAGTAGTGTGTGTCATTAAGTGTTGTATGCCATCAACGTTTTTTAGTTAAGGGAACTCTGTTGCTATAAGAATCAAAAGTTGTGAATTTAAAGTTTAAAAAAAAAAGCCTAACCTTCATCTGGATTGTAAAATATGCTTTGGAAAATTGTGGATGAAACAAGTGATGAACATCAGTCCTATAAAGGTAGATTTCTCAGAAACATTTAACAAAGATGCAAACCTATGGCTATCCCTGCTTGCGAGTGACTGGGCTTTTGGGGGATAAAACTGTCATTTCACCCACAACTTCTGAGGGAATTAGACTTCTAGTTACGATTCTTCAACTTGTTTTAATAACACTCAATAACAGCACAGTCACTCAATGCAGCCATTTGTCAAGTTGGGATCGGATTTATAGGCTTGCCAATTTAATGTCTAAACATGATTTGTTTAGGTAAATTTGGAAAAAAAAAAAATCCTGGGGGGAACCCAAACACTTGATCAGTATTTCATTTTTTCTGCAAGATCAAATGAAAGGTCTATAACAGAAATGCAATGACATGGTATTGGTTTGATGGCATCGTCTGCAGACACTTTACAAGCATCTGAAAAGATTGCAATTATGTCATTCCTACACTGCTCACAGCTCCCGAGGGGCATACAGTATACTGTACTGTATGTATGGTGTCTGGGGATTGGTCAGTGAAGCCAAGAGAAAGGCTGTGATTTATTCAACACCTTCCTTGATTGATAACCATCTTTGGGATTTTCATCTCATTTCATTTAACCCCATTTCTTTGTACAGTATTTAGAAAATGAAACAGTGAAAGATGTTCTTTTTGATATCATTGACAGGTAATAGCAACGACACTATACTCAACGTTTAAACTAATAAACGTAAAGGAAGAGACAGTAGGACTTGTTTGGGATGGATGAGCTATTATGGAAGCATTCACACAGAATTCCATACAGCTTCTATTGAACTAAATTCTATTATAGTATTTAATGCAGACAGGTTTTGGTCTATTTGGTTCCAGGAGAGACCCAAGCAAATATATTACAGTGTTTTAAAACCAGATAAACTGATCAAATCACATTATATATTGACAAATACTTTGTAGCTTTGACACATCTTCCTTTTCGAGGAGCGAGAAAATCGTTCACTTACGCACAAGCGCTTTCTGATGTCTTATTCAGTCTTTCACTGCCACAAGCCAAGTGTTGAGAATAATAAAAACAGAAAACAAGAAATGACTTGAGATTATTGCGTGAGCATCCTCCACTTCGTTTACTTTCTCTTGGGCTTTATTGTGAGAAACATGAGATGGAGACAAGTGTGAGAATCTAAAGGTGTGGGAGACATTCTGCTGCAGTGTGCATTCACCCATCAACCGTCACTGCAGGATTTCACCATGATGTCATTTTTCCTTTCATCTTTTCTCTCTTCCAATCCCTCATTGGGCTGAATGTAGAAGGAGGGGTTTATTTCAGTTGTGATATAAGCGGAGAGACAGAAGGGTTAAATTGTACTACTGTGCAGTGATCAATTACCAGCTCTTACATTAAGAACGCAAACTGAGAAATGCAGTAATAGTTAGAGATGTAATTTGTAACCTTGAAAACATTCAAAAGAAAACTTCCAACTGTAGATTCTTTCAATAATGACACACTTCCATCTCTTAATAGAACACGTGACTGATTTCAGATACCAGTCAGTTCTGACACAAATTACAAAGACTTTCTGCAAGAAATATGATAAGGAAAATGAATTTCACCTTTCAACACCCCAAAGTATACATCTAGGTCAACAAAAGAGTTGCTTTTGCAGAAGATGAGAATGGAATGGCCCCGACCAGACCCTGAATCAAGATCTGAATGCAACTGAAAAGGAAGATCAGCAATCAGACACATTTACTGCGCTTTCACAAGAACAGGTGGCAAATATTTCAAAGTCAAGTTGAGCAAAGCTGATGGACTCCTATGGCAAATGTACAAATGTTTGCAATCCAAGGGTTTCCTAATTTTTTTTCTCACGGACACACTTTTAACATCACAAGACTTTCTATGTTGGTTTTCAAATTATGTTGACATAAGAATCTGTTTTGTGCCATGATACAAACAGTGGTGTTGCTGACAAAACCACAGCACAGTCTGCCACAACACGTTAAGGAATCTGCAGCTTTTCAATCAAATGAGTGTGCACATGGAGACATGCACCTGAATATAAATGTACATTATTAACATATATTTATCCTGTTCATATGATTAATTTCTAGATCCACACAAAATACCAATGCTTCCAGCCATTCAGTCTGACTCACATCTTTTGCCACGATTTGATATTTCACATATGGTATCTAAACTGACACTCACAAAAACTGTGGAAAGTGTAGTCAGCGATAAAGACAAAATCCTACAATATATTTGTGAAAGACATACAGAGGTGACAAATGAAGCCTTGCACAGGAGAAACAATATTTGGGAACAAGTGTTTAAAAAAAAGCAGCGTCAGTAGAGTGGACAAAAGAAGGTAGCCCTTTTTTGTCTGCTCTCCAAGTTCAACCAGGCTGTTGTCGCTCCTACCACTGCTAAAGACGCCTTCACTCCCCTCCCACCAGCTAAACAAATCACGATTACCCTTTGATGAAATAAACACACATACAGGCAGGGATGAGCTCGCTACTGCTGCTGCTTTTTAAACGTGTGTGCGTGAGCTTTCATTGCAGTGGAAAGTAAAACGGTGTGGGAACACAGCACAGCCTAGTGGAAGCAAGTGGCTGAAAAGGCAGCATGGAGGGATCAGTTCACCTCAACCAAAACATGTTTTACCTCCTACTGAAAAACGTGGGTGTTTTAATAAGACCTGATGCTGTCAATGCAATATCTTATTTGACTGTTGTCATGAGAGCTGTAAAACTAACAGTAGTTCTCAGTACTCACATATCTTGTTAAGAGTCATCAGCAGCTGGAATATTTCCCGTTATACACAGTGGAGATGAGTAATAGATGAGATGTAGACCATTCACAATGTCGCGCAATAATCTTCCTCACCACCAGAATGCAACAATTAATTTCCCTCTACTACATCTTGAATTATTTAATGTGTCATGTGACATAAAACATTTGCATTTAGTGGTAACTGCAAAAGAGATAACAGAAGAATTTGCATTTCTTTTTACTAAATTGTTTTAGATGCTTCCATCTGTGATGTCATTACCTTGATTGAATCGAAAACAATACCTGCTCTTTCACCTTAATCTGATTTATCCCATTGAAAAGCACATCAAATTACCCCCCAAATTGGCCAAAGAAGACAGAAAACAAGGAAATTACTAATTAGCAAATGGTACGTTTGGTAACACTGCAAGTGTCAACAATCTGCTTGTTTGTCCCCTCAAAGGACTGTAATGTTATCATCTTGAGGCTTGACAAAATGGATTGGCAAGGGGATTTTCAAAACCCTTGAAAATGTACTTCTTTTGGATTATTTTTTTCAAATATATTGGAGATTTAGATCTCTCGTAAAAATATGTGTTTGAACCTCAGAGGATTAAGAATGGTGCTTGAAGCGCACAATTAGTTGCCTTCCCTGGTTTATTTTAGCTGTCTTTTTTATCTAGTTAAAGCCCCTTTTGTCGGAACGGTGGACAACTGGTTAGCACCTCTGCCTCACAGTTCTGGGGACTGGGGTTCAAATCCCGGCCCCGCCTGTGTGGAGTTTGCATGTTCTCCCCGTGCCTGGGTGGCTTTTCTCCAGGCCTGCGGTTTCCTCCCACATCCCAAAAACATGCGTGGTAGGTTGATTGAAGACTCTAAATTGCCCGTAGGTGTGAATGTGAGTGCGAATGGTTGTTTGTTTCTATGTGCCCTGCGATTGGCTGGCGACCGGTTCAGGGTGTACCCACCTCCCGCCCAAAAATAGCTGGGATAGGCTCCCGCAGCCCGTGACCATAGTGAGGATAAGCGGTAAAGAAGATTTAAAGCCCTTTTTAGTTTGCATTTTATACATTATTAGTCACAACCGTTGTTTCTTTCTTGCCTTTTCTATCCATCCAATTAGCTCCCTGTTTCTCATGTATCCTAAAACCTGTCTTGTCATGACTGTTTTATATTTAGTACCTGGGTTCTCGGGCTGCATGATTATGGCCAAAATGGCAATCACTATTATTTTGATCAATATTGTAATGACGATTATTAATCACGATTACTCCATATTTTAGAGAAAACATCTGTATTCTTATTGCACTACATTTCAACAGACAATATGCAAAACGTTTTGCAAATGATTGATAATAAAAAAAAAAAAGACTTCCCCGAAATTTTCAAATTTACCAGGGACTAACTGAATATGTGCTATTAAGTGCAATCATGAAATGCAACTCAATGGAAGCAAATATAGTTTATACATAAAAGGCAATAACATTAGGCTGCGAGCACTGACTTTTCAAATTCCCGTCAATATAGTGAATTGTCAAGGACAGGTATGGCTCCGTTGTTCTGCTTGACCATAGGTCAGTCGTGGTCGCAAACTGTGGTCGCAAAACTCAACAGTTGTGATTTCCCTCTCTGTTTACTCCTGGCATTTTTCATAGTGTCGGTAATGTCAAGTTGGAGAAATAACTGCGTGAGTGGGTCACATATTTCTTGCCCTGTGTTTTGCTAATTTTTCTGCCTTTTTTCAGATGGTTGAACAGATTAGTAATGCTACTCTGCCAGGCAGAGTGCTGCAATCATCAATTGCCCTGAATCTAAACATGTCCAGAAAAAGGATGTTGATCCCTTTTCAAGGCACTAGTTCCTCATCTTTCCAATCATTGCTGTACTTCCGTCTCTCTGCATGACTCACTTTCATCATTCCAATGAGTGAGATTTGGGCTTCCGCTACAGGCAGGGTGCACTTGCTTGTTATATTGGCAGCTTCATGAAGCTTTAACCATGCATTCGACCCCTGGTGGCTGGCTGACTACTGATTGAGAAAGGGCTGATTATGCAGCAGAGCCCGCTTTTTAAATGAAGATTATCTTAATTTAATTGTGGCAGCCATAATTGTGATCATGATTACAATTGGATTAATTGTGCAGGCCTATATCTTAATCATATCGTTGCCTCTAATGTTGCATATGGCAGCTGTCTCACCTATAAAATTATTGTTTAATTCTAAGTGACTTTGGAATCGTGTAAACAAGTGTGTGCGCACATGAATGTTCTTTGGTACCTGTCTGATTGGCTCCGGGACTCTGAAGCGGCTGCAGGAGTGTGTGAGCTTCACAGCAGTATCCAGACTGATCTTGTGGCCAACTGACACATAGACTGGCTTGGTGCTCTTGTCTGAGCTACGCAGTGCCTGCATGAACAGTGGAGGGGTTGTGAATGAGTCAACAGGTTCCACCATTATCTCCTTTTCAAACATTTTGACAGGCAGGCTCATTTTGAATTTTTACACTTGTGATCATCTATAGAGAGGGAGTGATTGTAAGTAATAGTTTTTATTTATTTGCACATCTGTCCTTCGCACCTTTCCAAGCACTTTACCAGAGGTTGCTATGAGTGGAAAGTTGTCTCCTCCTTTCTGCAGTGCTGAAATCTAAAATAGCAAAGAAAATATACAGGAGGTAAGAAACATATAATAGGAATAAAAAAACTATTGCCAAAAGTATTTGCTCACCTGCCTTGACTCACATATGATTTTAAGTGATATCCCATTCTAAATCAATAGGGTATAATATGATGTTGGGCTACCATTTGCAGCTACAACAGCTTCAACACTTAAAGCAAGTAAAGGATCAGAGTCAAAGAAGCAGACATTAAAAACATCATGTTTTGAATTTGCGCTAGGTTGGTGTGACAAGAGGGAAGGGGAGGATGGGGAAAAGAATAGACAAGGTGAGTTATACATACACTGGAAGTCAATCAGGATGTGACAGGACTTAAAGGGAACCTAAAAATAATTATTGAAACCTAAAACAATTAAACCAGGCAAGAATACAGTGTATGTACCTGCAGAAGTCAAAAAACAGTACTCTATTATTGCATTCATGGAATAAGAATTGAACAGGCTAATTAATTAACATAAGGCGGGCGCCATGTTGAGTGAAAACATTAGCAGCTGTGACGCCAAAGCGCCAGTAGAGGGGTGCCACAGCACTCAATTGAAATGTCAGCTGACGGGTCTGCCCGTAAATCGTCTGTTATTTTTATGCAATATTAACCTATTTGAAGAGGTGAAAATAGACATTGACTCAGGACATTGTGAATCGGGGGGAGAATACTTCAAAGAGCTCCTCAATTCCACCAACATGCCTTCTTATTAGGAAGCAGAGTCTGTGAACTCCAAGGTGGGCTTCTAATCTCTGGGGTTGAAGTCATCGAGGTTGTTAAATATGAGGTGCCATACTCGTTAATATGGGCTGTTCGGTCCCTGTACAACCGGTGTCAGAATTTGGTCCGTATTGATGGCAGTAAGTCGGATTCATTTCCAGTGACGGTTTGACTCCGCTAAGGCTTCCCTTTGTCACAGATTCTCTTCATAACCGTTATGGATACAATTTTAAGGTGCCGCCAAGCCTTTGAGGGGGGTGTGCTTTGCTGTCCTCAGTATTGCATCTCTGCTTTCTGCAGATGATGTGGTTCTGTTGGCTTCATCAAGCTGCAATCCTCCAACTCTCACTGGTGCACTTCGCAGCTGAGTGTGAAGCGGTTGGAATGAGAACCAGCGCCTTCAAATCTGAGACCATGGTACTCAGTCAGAAAAGGGTGGAGGTCCAGGTTGAGGATGACATCCTGTCAAGTGGAGGAGTATCTTGGGGTCTTCTTCACAAGTGAGGAAAGAATGGAGTGGCGGGATCGGTCGGTGCAGTGTCTGCAGTGATGTGGACTCTGTATCAGTCTGTCTTTGCCAAAAGGCAAAGCTTTCACAAAACCTGTCGATCTGTTCGGCTGAAGAGACAAGATCACGGATACACGCAATCGACCACGCCCCCAGACAACCACCCCACCCAACACCCCACAAGCCCCCCCACCACCTCCCCTCCCCGCCCCCACCAAACTGTGGCTAGGGAAAAAGCTTAGTGGCTAGTAACTCTTGGAAACCACTAGCCACAGTGCCTAGTGAGCAGAAAGGTTCATGTGAAGCCCTGGTCATGGACAATACAACACACATACAACATAACATACACGTTTGGACTGTCCTGGAGAAGAATGAAACTGATTGTGTACTCAGTAATTACAGCCATCAAACAGGTACATCAAAGAAAAAAGCAGCAGTTGGTGACAGAAACATAGCGATAGCTGCAAAGACACGTTTACATCTTTTGAAACCCAAATGTACACCTTTTGAAACCGAAATAATTTCAGTTTACAGCAAAAACAAAGGATTTTGCCTCACTGTAACCATGTTTGATTGCAACGGTTAATTCTGTCACTTGTCCCTCTCAGACATACATCTCTTTTTAAGAAAAGTTCAAAGTAAAATAAGAAGTTACAAGACACAATAGAAGGGCGTCGAGCTTATTATTAACGTATTAAAAACAATGCCAATTGGTGACCAATAATTGAGAAACAATTAATACAAATAAAAGAAACTATAAAAATAGCCAGAAGAGAATAACAGTCCAAAAGTCTCCCACACAACTTTTGTCGGCCACACCAATGACAAATTGCTGCATCAGGGTGTCGAAAGAAACTAGAGTAAATTAATAGGGAAATGTAAGAGTTACCTGAGACTGGTGTTCTTCATTTTTGTACACACCCTGGACTTGGAGTAGGTTCTTGGCAACACCCACACATGGCAGCCCTGACAGCACTCCAATATGACATGCCAGTCCAAATTCTGCATGATCCACACAATGACAGCAACCACAATTCGATTCCAAAAGAGTATACATTAATGTATGATAAGAACAAAATTAAATATCCTAACCTTGCCTGAAGTCCATTTGTTCCTACAAATGTAACATGAATATAACGATATAGTCTGATTTCAGTTGGGTGTTGTTATACAGGTACTTCTCAATAAATTACAATATGGTAGAAAAGTTCATTCATTTCAATACTCCTACATTATATACCAGTAGATTAATAAAACACTTGGGAATGATGGTGAATTTGGGGTTTTTGTCTGCTGTAAGCTATAATAACCAAAATTATCCATCCATCCATCCATTTTCTGAGCCGCTTCTCCTCACTAGGGTCGCGGGCGTGCTGGAGCCTATCCCAGCTGTCATCGGGGAGGAGGCGGGGTACACCCTGAACTGGTTGCCAGCCAATTGCAGGGCACATACAAACAAACAACCATTCACACTCACATTCACACCTACGGGCAATTTAGAGTCTCCAATTCATGCATGTTTTTGGGATGTGGGAGGAAACTGGAGTGCCCAGAGAAAACCCACGCAGGCACGAGGAGAACATGCAAAATCCACACAGGCGGGGCCGGGGATTGAACCCGGGTCCTCAGAACTGTGAGGCTGACGCTCTAACCAGTCGGCCACCGGGCCCCTGCCATTTTCATATTTAATCAAATTCAAAACAAGAGCCTCAAGAGAAAATATTGCTGTTTGTATCAACACGATAAGAGTGATTAACAACGTATTGTTTTATTTTGTCAATATCTTATGGATTGGTAGAGAACTGCACTGTATTAGACCGCGAGCTGAGGCTGTTGTGTCATTTGATGTTTTCTTACCTCTGTAGTGAAAGAGACCATTGCCATCCACAAACAGCACCTATTGGGACATAGACATTACAACTTTAACATTAACATTGTGAATTGATCTTAACTGTGGCAAATTTACACTATTGCCAGGGGCTTATTATCCTTGGCGTCAATCAATGATCATCATGATTATTATGTTTAACATCCATCCATCCATTTTCTGAGCCGCTTATCCTCACAAGGGTCGCGGGAGTGCTGGAGCCTATCCCAGCTAACTTCATGCAGGAGGGGAGTACACCCTGAACCGGTTGTCAGCCAATCGCAGGGCACATATAAACAAACAACCATTCGCACTCACATTCACAGTTAGAGGCAATTTAGAGTCTTCAATTAACCTACCATGCATGTTTATGGGAAGTGGGAGGAAACCGGAGTACCCGGAGAAAACCCACGCAGGCACGGGGAGAAGATGCAAACTCCACATGCGGGGCCGGGATTTGAACTCCAGTCCTCAGAACTGTGAGGCAGATGCGCTAACCAGTTGTCCACCTATGTTTAACATCTCAATATAATATAATTAGTTGACAATAATTTTACCTCATATTTTATTGCTTTTCCTAATTTATTGGTGACAGCTTCGTGAACCTAATGTAATTATATCTTTTTCCATCAGCACTTTGACGTGTGTGAAGTATCCCTTAAGGGAGGTTCGGTCTGCAGTGTTTCTGCTACTGTATGTTAGCGTTGGGTTAGATTTATTACCTCTGCCAAGAGCAAAGCTCAATAGAGCTTATGTTTTCACCTATGTTTATACACATAATGTATAAGTTTATTACCTCCACAACAAAAAACTTGGACTATTGCAGAAGCCATGACAACTCGGTGTCGATCCAGAGAGCACAGCCAGGAATTTAGCATTGAGAAAACTCTGATCTACAGATGACAGTGAACATGGCTTCTTTTTGTCACCATATTGTAATCAAATTATTGTTACTTGCAGGACTGGAAGGGAACTTTATCATCTGTTTGAATAATTGTTCTAATTAAAATACTAAGTGGATTTTTAATTACTTTATTTAACATTTACTAATCCACATAAGGCAATTGAGAAAAGATTCTCATTTGCAATCCCGACCTGGCTGCAGACAGTAGAAAGATTGTTATAATTTTCCAGTCCCATATAGTTGTCTCTCTCGCTTCACTTTACTTTTTAGACCCAACTCTCATCTCTATCTCCATCTCCTCCGGGATGCACTAAACTTCACGTTGGGGGGCGAAGCTCCTCACAGCCGTACCATCACAGAGTGCGCAACATCGCTAACATTCTCCGCTCAACAAAAATGGGGCTGTTGCAAACACGTTGCCCATGAAGCCGCAAAACAACAAGTGCCAATACTCTCCTTTGATGAATATCGCGGCCAAAAATTAAGAAAGCAATCCACAATGGTTCCAGACAAAGCACACACATTAAATGACAACAAAAGGGAGAAAAATATAAATTATAGAGAAAAATTTAAAGTTAATAAAATAAAAAAAAATTCTGTGTCGAAGAGCTACAATGTCTCCTCATTCGCGCAATTGCACAATGACCGTGGTATATCAAACATCTCATCCGCAGACTGATGACGCAACATAGGGGGAGATTACTTCAATAAGGTCACGGGGAACCAGGGTTCAAATCAACACACTTCAGATAAAGAGACAACTACTCTACTGCTTCAACCAGACTGCATTTACAGCTGTGAGAAAATGTACAAACAGCTCAGCCATTTTCCACATATTTGGCTATTGCTCCTGTTTTTCTTAAGCACTGTACATTATAATTACAGTTGCCACAAAGCTAGGAGAGAGCAGTGTACCATTATTGTTTGTGTATATGAGTACAATTCTTCTTTTATGTACTGTAGATAACTGAAGAATTATCCATTCATCCATTTTACATACCGCTTATCCTCACTAGGTTTGCTGGCGTGCTGGAGCCTATCCCAGCTATCTTCGGGCGAGAGGCCAGGCACACCCTGAACTGGTCGCCAGCAGGGCACAAAGAAACAAACAACAATTCGCACTCACATTCACACCTAAGGGCAATTTAGAGTCTCGAACCTACCATGCATGTTTTGGGGATGTGGGAGGATACCGGAGTACCCGGAGAAAACCCACAAAGGCACGGGGAGAACATGCAAACTCCGCACAGGGGAGGCCGGATTTTTAACCCAGGGCCTCAGAACTGTGAGATAGATGTGCTAACCAGTCTTACACCGTGCCGCCGTGAAGAATGATGTTCAAATTAATTTCTTTTCACAATGTATAGAATACTATAGTATTTCACAAATGTGAGCTGACCTGAGGCAGAAGAGTGGGCTTGTCCCTTTCAAGCCGCTGCAGAGCATCCAAGAGGAAAGGGGTTTCTCTGAAGGCTAGAAAGCCTGCCATGTAGGGGGCTGTTAGGGTCACCATCTGACTGTCCTCATAGAGCACCTGGGAGGAAGCAAGCAGTCAAAAAGACTTCATATGACTGCAAATACACCTGGAACTACAATTTAAAACAAAATATTAACTTGACACAAATTATTGTTGGGGGGGATTTTTTGATGAGGTATCCAGTTTACAATCATGTATTTACAGTCAATATAAAAAGTCTACACACCCATGTACAAATGCCAGGTTTTTCTGATTTAAAAAATGAGACCAAGATAAATCTAATCAAGACTTTTTCCACCAAAAATATTTTAGAGAGGGTAAACAAAAATAAAAAAACGGACATAAGTGTGCACACCCTCTTATAGCTGTGTTCACATTCAAAGTAGGTGTGTTCACATTCAAAATTCAGAAATAAAGAGACTGCAGGAATTTCTGGCAAGTACTGGCTGTTTAGTACATGTGACTCCTGTCTTTATCATACAGAATGTCTGGGCTACAGGGCTGGGTGACAAGACGGAAGAATTGCAACTTAATGGAAGCAAATACAGTTAATCTATAAAATGCAATAACATTAGACCATATATGTCAAACTTATGCCCGGGGGCCAAATTTGGCCCACGATGTAATTATATTTGGCCCGCAAAACCATATCAAATGTGTATTAGAGCTGGCCCGCCAGTATATAGCACATGCGCCACTAATATTACAAATACCAGAATGCTTTGCTAGTGTGTTGGCCCATCAGTCTAGACCGGCGAGCGCCCCTTACCTTTCTGCTGATGTAATTAGCAACTATGCTCCCAGTCTCCTCGGGCAAATTTACACTTCCCCTTCCCAAAAATGGCCAAACGAAAGATGCAAAACAGGTAATTTCCCAGACAGGCGGGAGGCAGATTATCTGTTCACTAAAGTAAAAGACAGACCTATTCGTCGTGTGTGGACCAACTTGGCTGTAACAAAGAATATAACATAATTGAATTAATGTTTTTTTAATGCCCTTTATCAACTCCTAGGCAGGGACTGTTAATAGTTTGAAGTTTGGCTTTTTATTGAAGGCCTTTTTATTGTTGGCCTTTCAAAAAAGATTTACATCAAAAAGAAAGGTAGTTGGAGATAGATAAATAGAAGATAGAGAGACAAAAAAATCATGTTATCTATTTAAATACAAAACAACAAACAAATACCACTTTTATCGCAAATTTGATTTCTCATGTGTTTATAATGTTAACGTTTGTTCATTCCAGATTCAGTGTTTAAGCAAAATTTAAGTTTGTTGTCATATGATGAACTGTAACGATTCATTTCTGTAGAGAAGGGAAACATGCACATCGCAGTGATTTTTCATTAAATATTGAGTTTGGCCCACGATGCTGTCCCAGTTTTTAATTTTGGCCCACCGTGAATCTGAGTTTGACACCCCTGCTTTAGACTGTTTGCATCGATTTTGCATTTGAAAATCCCCGTCAATATAGTGAACTGTCAAGGAAGGGCACGTCTCTGTTGTTCTGCTTGACCATTGGTCAGTCGTGCAGGGCCACAAACTTCAAAGAACTCAACAGTTGTGATTTCCCTGTTTACTCCAGCGTTTTTTCATTACGGTCAGGCCAGGCGAAAAGTTGAAGTCAAGGCAGCCGCTACGATTGTTAATAGTGTCTTACCGTGACACGCCGCCTCTCCGCCAACGTGTTGAGAGGGTCAACTCCAAAGTAAAAGCTTCATATATTACAACCTTAATGAAGCCTTAACCATACATTCATCAACTGGTGGCTGGGTGACCAGTGAAGCACTTTTCATATGCAGCAGGCTCATTAAATCAGGGCAGCCCAAATTGTGATCACATCCACAGGTATTAGGGTGTGCACACTTCTGTAACCACATGATCTCAGTTATTGAGTTTTAATTCTCTCTTATATATATATTTATTTATTTTTTCAGGTGTGCCGTGGGAAATTATCAAATTTTACTTGGTTGCTCAAAAAATTATTTATTTACAAGAAATAATGTATCTTTGTTCATCTATTTATGCCAGTGAGGCATAGTGAAAGACAGAACAAATAAATGATCTTCTATTAGATGGCAGGAAGTACATACAGTAATTAATGTATCCACTTTTTTGTGGCACTCTTTTTTTGTTGGTGTGCTGTGAGATTTTACAATTGTAAAATATGTGCCTTGGCTCCGTAAAGGTTGGAAATCACTGATTTAATTAAATTGTGTGGGTTTCAGGTTACATTCATGGTGAAAAAGTTTGGAAAAGATTTAGTTTGGTCTCATTTTTTAATATCACAAAAACCTGGCATTTGAACGACGACGTGGAGACTTTTTATATCCATTGTAGGTTAGCAAACATGATATTCATTCATGTGCATGGACTGGCAGACAGCCTCAGCAGACTTGTTAGCCTGACACAGTCTGACAAAACTCAGCCATCTCCATGACATGGCCGGAGGACAGAAGCAAAGTGAACCTAATTCAGGATGGATCTCCCCCTGCTAACAATGTGTGTGCCAAGCTCTCAGGCGCTGAAACAGTGGACACAACATCTCTGAAAGGCCTAGATACGGTCCTGTGAGGATCTCCCACCAGTGCTGCTGACATGGTTGGTGAGGGGCATGATAAACAAATAAATGTATTACAACAGACCCCCTGCTATATCGCTGTTCCAGCGGCCACTCTATATATCTGACTTTTTAAGCAATCATTTGCTCTGGGAATGTATAATTGTGCATCTTCAGTGTAGTACTACGTTGCAACGCAACATCCCGGGCAGCATTGAGGTCAACTGGTCGAGATTCAGTGAGCTAAAAGCAAGAAGAAGAGGCAAAGAAGGTCCCCAACTGAGCGCCAGTAATAGTTGCTGCTTCTGGCCCAAAATCAGCTGGGATAGGCTCTAATTTGCCTGCAACCCTAATGAGGACAAGAGCTATCGAAAATGGATAGCTGGATCATTCTATCTGACAGTAAAGATAATCTACAATACAGATATATCAAGGGCTTGTTATAGTGCTGTCGCGGTGACCATGACAGGCTCACTATTAATTTCATTTAACTTTTGAGCAGCATTTCAGCAGCACTGTATTTCTAAATTGAGGTTGCTTGTTGGCACCTTCCCAATGCGTAATGAGTGACCCATTATGATTTATGACTTTTGTCAGAGTATGTTGCTTTTACACAATCAAAGCTAATGAAATGTTCAGACATTCTGTCCAATAATGTGATCGTCTACCCCACTTGCATTGAATTCATTCTCAGCACAGGCCATTTGTCATACAAAGTAGTACAGCTGCCATGGCGCATAATACAGCCTGGCAGCAAAAACATGGTGCTCGTGTAATTTCTGTACTACTCTGTCTGCACCAGTCAATGAATTAATCTACCCATCCCGTTAGCATCATTCAAGCGAGCTGATCAAGAGTTGGAACAAAAACAGTGAAATAAAAAAGTTGTTTCGAAGGATGCATGGATGTGTTAGTTATGGGTTTATTAACAGATTTAATTTGTGGTTTAAAAAGTCTGAAGGTAGCAGGTAGACAGCTCACCTCAAGAACAGGGTAGCTGAGCACGACGAGCTGGGCGCAGGCACTGACGTCATCACCTTTGATGAAGGAGAGGTCCAGTCCAGCGACCCGTTCCAGCCCCGAGAAGTCTGGGCTCTTCTGCCAGTCTTCCGTGTCCTCCTCCACCACCTGCTCTCTGAGAATGGCCTGCTCACTGCACACAGGACACAACATTAAGGCAACAAAAGCACATTAAGCTGAGCATTACATTTAACATTTAAAGCCTGTGATTATGTGATATTGCGGTTCATTGTTGGCGCACCCAAGGTTTTCAAGCAATATTACAGGCACGTCAGAATTTAGAGTAGTGGGGGGCTTTTGTGTCATACCACATTATGCCGCAACATGCCGGGCAGCACTGAGGATGACCGGAAGGGCTACAGTGTAATAAACAGCAAAAACAAGAGGCAGAGAAGGTCCTCAACCAATATACCGTAGTCCCAAAAGTAACATAAGTTCCGACACAGCAGAGATAATATATGCTTGTGAGTATTGGTATTGTTTGTATTGCTGCTCCGTGTGTGTTAAAGTAGCAGTTGTTTGAAGGTTTATAATTACGGTAACATCTGTGCTAATTTACGTTAGCCCATCTGTGGCTTTTCACTGGATGTTAGAATTAAGATAGGAGACTTTCATTAGATGAAATTATGTAAAGATGTTGGTGTTTAAATGTTAAATTCTCTTTTGTTTTTTGTATCACTTTTACGATAAACTTCAACTCGGAGTGACAAACAGCTGGAAGCAAGCACATTGTGCGCATCTTTTTGGGAGAACTGTGGGAGCAAGAGAGTGAGAACAGGCAAGGAATACAGTACTTTTAACAGTGATTTAAGGGATTGAATTAAGTGTGTTCTAACAATTTGAAATGTGTTTAAAGTTTGTATAACATTTCAAAAAATATCTTTGTATGGTCTCTCCAAATTGCAGACTTTCCCCTCATGAGAGTGGGTTACCCCGGGGTTCACTGTGTGGGTACACTCATCACACTAGTCAAATTATTAGGTAAATCTGCACTAATGAGATGATACAATAACGTTATTACAGATTTTGTCTTTACAATGATAACAATACCCAGTTTTGATTGACACAAACCAGTGGTCGTTTAACAATTCTGTAGTAGCCACAGTGGTTTAAACTGCTGCGCTGCATCATACTGGAGCTGCTTCTAATAATGTGGTTCTTACACGTGAGAGTCTTGAGCTGAAAGATTGGATATTTGACATGTCAGCGTCATTCAAAACACAGCATTGTTCACTTTGGAGAGACAGAATTGTTGACAAGTGGTTCTAATGCTCGCTCTGTACACTAATTGTTGAACACAAATAAGTACATAATTATGTAAACACTCTGACCTTTCCCACTGCTTGACCAACTCCTCCGTTGGAGACATTTGTTGCATTCGGACGGGTAAGACAGAAGTCATTCAAGTGTCATTTGATTTCCAGCTCCACAGGGTAAGGGCTTCCGTGTGTGACGTCATCCATGTGCATGAACCCAGCAAAGGCATTACCTGCAAAATACTGCCATCTAGCAGCACAAAAGGCAAATCACAGTGCGGGCACACACACACACAAAAAGAAAGAAAAAAAATATGATGGGACCTCAAGTGCCAAAATAAATAAATAAATTCACCATTAAATAATGATTTTGACTAGACTACACAAATGTGTTATAGCCCATTTCCATTCATTAATGACACATTAAGTCCCAGTAAAGTGAAAATAAATGTCTTCAAAATTTCACACACCTTAGAGAGTGTTAACAACCCTGACAAATTTGAATGATTAAAAAAATAATAATAATAAATAAAATAGTCACATAAATAAAAATGAGGCTTCAAAATCATGACTAATCAAACCATTCTCTCTCCTCTCGGACGCTGTGGGCATGTCCACTCAATGCGCTGAAAACATTCATCGCTAAACTGTCGTCTGTCAATCAAATACCACTACTAGTCCTGGTAAATGGATGCTACTTCGTCGAGCATCTTTTTTATACTTACACTGCATTCCAAATTATTATGAAAATTATATTTTTCTCTGATTTCCCTAAATAGTAGATACAAATGACAGTCGGCATAATTTTCAAGTATTCAACCGTCAAAATATGATTAAAATCTTTTTTAACAAACCTCCCAATAGTAACAGTATTTAAAAAATAATAAAAACTGCACTGTTCAAAATTATTACGCACAACAGTTTCAATTTGACAGGTTTTAAAGAACTGAAATGAGTCATTTATTGAATTTGCAGCATTATCATATTTACTGAAACCCGAAGCTATTTAAATCAAAACCATCTTAACAATTCAAGTTACATTTTGAAATAGGACGCCAACAGCATCACAATTATTACACCCATTAAAATTGTAAATATTTTGGCAGTTCCTGCTTTGATTTCTTCGAGGTGGTGCATTGTCATGCCTTAAGATTGTTTTGTTAATGTTCAGTTCTTCTTTTGGTGTCACAGAAAAGGTAATTTTCACACCTTCAGGGACTCTAAAGGGGTCGACAAGCTCTCTCCCCGGCCTGTTTCCGGCCAAAATGTGTGTGTGTGCGCACGCTTGCGTCAGGAGGCTTTTCTATGGGGGCCCAGATTTTGGTGCTACGCACCTAATAGGACACACACTTCAAACTTGGTGCTCTGTATAGGAATGTTGTGTTGGTTAAAAAAGGCTTAGAGGCCCCACAAGCCAATGAGAAATTCCAGATGAACCCCTGTAGCCTACAACATTATACTCACTACTGAAAGAATGCACAGTCTCGGGTATAGGAAGGAAAGTAGAGTAGAACAATTCATCTCAACATTTCAGCTTCCAAAACATTTTGTGGATGCCTTCTTTGCCTTGTGATCAAGTGAATGAGATAAACGTGGGATTAGTAGCATTTACTATGGCTCACTCCAGTCTCTTCATTGCTGTTGGTCTTTATCATGCATGTTTACTTCCTAACATTGTTTATAATGACAACAAATTGAAAGAAAGCATCATTAGTCTAGTTTAAAGTGCTTTAATAAGTGCTTTTGCATAGTGAGAATTTGCAATTATACGCAAGATGTATTTTAGTAAGGAAAGAGAAAATGTGGCGGCACGGTGGCCGACTGGTTAGAGCGTCAGCCTCACAGTTCTGAGGACCAGGGTTCAATCCCCGGCCCCGCCTGTGTGGAGTTTGCATGTTCTCCCCGTGCCTGTGTGGGTTTTCTCCGGGCACTCCGGTTTCCTCCCACATCCCAAAAACATGCATGAATTGGAGACTCTAAATTGCCCGTAGGTGCGAATGGTTGTTTGTTTGTATGTGCCCTGCGATTGACTGGCAACCAGTTCAGGGTGTACCCCGCCTCCTGCCCGATGATAGCTGGGATAGGCTCCAGCACGCCCGCGACCCTAGTGAGGAGAACCGGCTCAGAAAATGGATGGATGGATGGAAGAGAAAATGTTGAGTCAAGGATGCAGAAAGAGTGCCAAAAAGGAGGAAAAAAAGTAACAAAGTCATGAGCAATGCAATTAAATGGGACACAAATGTGCATTATTCAAGTTTAATGTTTTCCCCAAAAAATTGTAAAGGCGCAATGTTCTCATGAATTCAAACAAGTTGTTTTTAAATAATATCTCACATGAAGATATATGCAGAGATATGCAACTGTGCCAGAATAGGAAACAGACCAACAAACACATGGAAAAGTAATGACAAACATTTCATAGCCCTCAAGAGATCTTTGAAAATGTACACGTGATGCAAGCGAGAGAAGGATACAAAAAATGTGAAAGGTCTCCGGCATCTCCAACACTGAATTCAAATGGAAATGAAATTCTGAATCTAAGAACACTTTATGCCCATGGCTTCATTTCTTAATTTCAGTGAGGCAGTTGTGCAAATCTAAGGTCCACATCTGCATATTTAATCAGATCCCATGAAGGAAACAGGATTAATCTATTATAAAGAATTTTCAGGTGATGGGGTAGTTGACTGTGTAAGTGGAGACCTTCTTCAGCGTGGGAGGGGGCAGGAGAGGGCCAAGAGGGCCGTAGGGAGTGTGTACAGTACATACATTTTACAGGCATGTCTTATTCTCACTGCTGTTTCCAGCATTCATTCTCGTACATCCACACATGATAGCCCTCATTCTAAGGAGGTAAAACATTTCATGTTATTGCAAATAGTCCACACAAAAAATATTGACCTTTCCTTTGGAGTTAAAAACAGTTTCATGTATCAAAATAACATGATTATAGTTATTCTCAGTGTCAATTGATGATTTAGCAATTTACAGCCAAGTCATCAATGCTTCTAATCCAGTTAACTAGTAAAACAGTTGAATGGAAATGATGTTTTGGGACAATAACACCTTGAAATGAGCAGCTGTTTCTAAGAGAGTCTTACAAAGGCTAAAATGGTGTTTATTGACAAATGGCTCTTAAAATGGCTATTAATTTACAAATAGAAGACAAGTAAACCTCGTCACCATGTGTAACGTGCATGCAGTAACACACCACTGTTTTGGCCCCATCAAGTATGTCAAAAACAGCAGCACTCCTCAAACATAACTAGTACATGTCCAGTAGCGCGATCTTTTTTCCTACAAAAACACTGTCAAGCATCATAATAAAGATATTACTCCTAATGCACACAGAAACTATATCACTTCAAAAATAATAATAATAATCCAATGATGGCAGCTCTGCCAGATTACGTGATGACCTTGAACAATTCAGGCAAATTGGCATTTAATTTGTTGATTGCGAGCACATTTACAAACAAAAAATGGAAAGCATACTTGTTGTGCCCTTATTGGAAAAAAAGGGTTGTGTTACCTCTTTATTTCATGATAAAGCACACTGACGCACATTTTTGCTGCTTGGAAACACACACGCGCGCGCACACACACACACACACACACACACACACACACACACACACACACACAATGTTCTTTGCTGCTTTAGTGGCTCAGTTTGCCTTTGTGCCTGCCTGTACATTACATAAAGGTCACCTGCAATCCGCCCTCATCTACATTAGACATCTCAATGATAAATACAAATATTTCACACAGTAGAAACCCATGTTATTGCTTCAAGCACTAAAGAGTGAGATGCTGGTCAAGTATGCTGTTCATGGCATGATAGAACCCTCAAGTGATGGTAGGGCTGTCAGGATGATCAGAGAACATCTGGACATTAACCGGAATCCAACAGTAGACGATTACCATCAGTTGACTCAATTTGTAGTCCCATGATTTAATCAGCCCCACCCACTCAGGAGCTTTGTGTTTTGTTTTGTTTCAAACACGTGTGATATATGAATCTGGTCTGATTAAACTATGTTTTGTGAGTGCAATAAGCCCAGACAAATATTCACATGGGATTTGTGGGCTACGATCTGTAACTTTATTTGGATCAGTTCCCAAATAAATGTCAATGTAATTTTCAACAACAGGTGTTGCATTTTCCACTGGTCCTCCACATTGAAAAAAATCTCTCTGTTAATAAAGCAAGAGCAAGATTTTTCAATGTCAATCATGTAACAGAACATCCAATCTACTACAGTGGTGCACAGGAATGAGGAGTGCGTCATCTGATTATTGCCTGCAGGATTCTGGAGTGTAAAAGTAAATGCATACACCATATATAACAGCGCCTCAATTGTCTTTACCCATTAAGACCTGCCACTCCTGGGATGAAAATATTGCTTCTTTAAACCTCCAAAGATGCCACAGTTCAGCATTTCAACTCTAAATGGGCCACGTTAAAACTAAAATTCCAAATGCTTGAGTATAAACACCAAGCACTGGAATCTGACTTTTGTGCAAAAAAAACAAACAAAAAAACCACAGCCCTTTAAAAGGAGTTCACACAGTCTCTCTTTTTCTTTTTGACTCGTGATTTGTTGTCTGCTGGTCAGCATCCAAAGTTGAAAAGGTTCATAAATCTGAATAAAGGGGATTATCACTACGTAGGAGACGGCTCCGTCTACCTGGAGATCATTGAGCTGGACTGGGATTGGTTGGATGAAGTGGTGGCAGCGCTGAGCTGAGAGAAGCCACTGTGGCTCGACTCCAAGCTGGTCATCGAACCCCTGTAAAGGGAGACACAGTCCGGTAAGGAAACACAACCTTTACATTTTTTTTTTTTACCTATTTAGCACAATAACTTTGACCAACTAAATGAGCATCATGTGCACGCCCAGTAACATGCAGCCAGGAACTTCAGTCAACGGCACTCAACGCTTTAGGCTCTGCCAGAGGCCACAATAACCTACAGAGTATCATCTTGGGTACAGTAAGTTGTTTTACTGTGTGTGACACAGAATAGGAAAAGGTCAATTATTGTTTCTGTTGAGAATTCAGGGCAGGCTTTTTGTGACAGAAGGCTTAGTCTGTCTCTACCCTTTCCATGTTAAACGCTTCTGTCGCTTATTGGCAAAGCATAAAGACAGTGTCCTTTGTTTGCTTAGTTATATAGCTATCAAATTATGTATGCCACTGGATTTCACTAAAATAATACACACTGTTAGCTGGGTTTGTGAGGTTAACACAGCCACAAATTATGAACTCCTTTTGGGATCGGGATAAAAGATTTTTAGGATTGAATAGTTTGTATATTGTAGTTAATCTCATATCACTTCACTTCAGTTGATCCCAAAGTAGACAAAAAAAAGAGCACAAGCTGTTTACATATACAATATAAGCTTAGTTGAGTTGGCAACACGTAAAAAAAAATATTAGGTTGTCCAACTGTCTTAAGATGGTGAGGTCATATCGGTAGTAAAGACGACAGCGAAAGAGCAAGCGCTGTTTTAGCAAGTTGATAGTTCAAACTGATATCACATTAGGATAAGAATTGTCAGTACATATACAGTTTCAAGACTTCATTAAGACCAATGATTGCTAGTATTGTTAGTTATGCAAGCAAGGCCGTAGTCAACAGGCTCAAAGCCAGAATGTGCTCAGGACATTGTGACTGCCCTAGCTAGCAGCGCCGTGGCTGCCATGGAGGTGGGCTGGAAAGTTAGAAGCCAAAAAGCAGGAATGACAACGGGGTAGTGCTAAAAGGAAAAGGGCAACCACTGCGCCACTTACAAACTCTGCACGTCACAGCAAGCCGTTCTTCACAGGAAGAAGACAGAGAGCCAGGAGGTAGAGGACAAGAAAGAACAGGAATGCATTGGACAGAAAAAAATGAATTAAAAAAGGTGTTTGGGAGAGGGAAGTATCCCCATTTCAATACTCAGGGCTGATGTGTGTATGTGTGTGTATATATATATATATATATATATATATATATATATATATATATATATATATATATAAATATATATAATTTGTCTTGCAGTAAGTGCGGTATAGAGGGTGTCTTATAGAACACAGGAAGGAAACAGTTGAACTCATTATAGAATTGAGGTTGAATCATTTAAATTAAGTTGTTAATTGCCGATTGGATGAGTTACCAACCTGAAGTCCTCAGAGCCCAACACCTCGGTGTAGTACATGACTTTACACTTGTGCGAGGAGACCTGCAGGGTTGCCAGCACATCATCTACTCGAGGCAGATTAGTGGCCGAGCATGCCGGCATGTTGTGGAACTTCCACTGGAGGATGTAGAAACCTGGCCAGCGTGTAATGTGGGAGCCCTAAACAATGCACATGTTTGTGTCACAGACAAATGACGGGTTTTAAAACATATATGTCCTGCAGAATGAAACCAGAAAAGACACCAAATGTGGCTCACCACGCACGATTCTCATATTCTCAAAACCTTACCTGCACACTTTCTCCCTCCTTACAGGTTAGAGGGGATTCTACCATGCTGTAATCTTGCCCCAGCGTCCATGACTTGTCAATAAGCTGCACATTGTTGCCTCCTGGGGAGGTGATCCCATGAGCTCCGAGTGGGTCTTTACGCGGTGGCTGTGGGGCACGCTTTGAGTGGTAGATGTTGAAAACCACATCACCTTTACACACATCAAAGTCCCAGGTGATGACGGAGGAGGCGTCAATGATCTCAATCAGAAGCTGTTTAAAAGAAAGACATTGCAGAACAATTAATAATCATGACTTTAAATTTATATAACGCCTTTCAAGCGTCACAAAGTCCCTCTCTATTGGAACAGAGAGATGTTTCAGCTGAAAATGCAGGAAGCAAATAGAACCCTAAAATATTTTCTGTGTACACAACATGAATATTTGCCACTGTGACAATTTAATAATGTACATCTGGAAGGATTACAATGACTGACAATTCTTTCTTTGCTTTGGTCAAGTCATGTTTGGTCAGAGCAGGTACGTTACCAGGCAAATTAATACCTGCCATAAAGGAGGAATGTTCCATGCAGGAAATAAAAAGGTGGAGTCTACAGGTTTCAACCACTAGATGGCAGACCTGTCAACAAAATAAATTCACTGATGCATCCTGGACGCTATTGTCCTGACCTACATTTCAATTTAACGTGTCACTGCAGGCATCCTCTTGCTCTGCATGTGTTACTCACTCTTACCTCATGTGGAGCGCCTTTGAAGATGCTAGCACTTTGGTAGATCGTCTCAGTCCACAGACGAACATCTTCATTCTCAAGCTCCTCTGCAGTGCGGTACATCGACTTTGGGACCAAGCCTCCCTCAGGTACCTCACACTAAAGAGAGAGAGAGAGAGAGCACATGTGGAAGCACACATAAAAGTAGACTATCTTGGAATTTAATCAGGTTCTTTAACATTACATGCTTAATTCTCCACTCACCATACACTCGCCGCCCAGGAAGTCGGGAATAATCTCTTTGTCTATGTAGTCCACCAGTCCGCCGGGGCCCTGGTAGTCGTTTCCTGCATAGATTAGGAACTTCTTGCGGGTGTTTTCGTCAATGAACGGACTCACCTAAAGTCACGAAACATGAAAGTGTTGATCAGGATACATAGTGACTACACTGGCTGGTTATTGTGAGGAGGGAAGAAAAAAAAAAAAAAAAAACATTATTTGCACACAATGTGCTCACTAACGGTTTTGGCTGCTCCCCGACACACAATAAAGGTTTATTTTACTTTAATGAGACATCATACAGTATGTCTTCTTTTATATACTTGCTCAAAAATAGCTACACTCAAATCTATTCATTGTGCAAATGTTTGTTAAATGAGAATGTAGGACACTGAGCTTGATAGTGGGTGAGTGTTTGAAATTGAGGGCCACTCAAACACCTGAAACTGATTTGAAACCCATACAATATGACTTTGAATTTTCCCTTTGAGAGCCAGTGGTCACCAGTGCTCACCAGCGTCCAAAGGACTGGGAAGACCCTGGGAGCTCTCAAGATAAGCAGCCGTCCCAGCGTCTCTGGATAGTTGGCCTCCACAACTTCGATAATCCTCAGCAGAGCCTTGACTCCTGGTCGCCACAGGTGACGCATGTTCAGACCCTCCAGATCCACCAGGCATGTCCAGCAACTACAGAATAAGTAAACACATAAAAGCACAAACTGATAAACAACCACTTAGAACCTGTCACCCAAAAGTGTGATTTACGTGGTGACAGCCATGCATGCTAATTCTAGACTCCCTCTCTTGCTCCCTCTACATCCTCTCGCCTGGCTCGTGGCCAGTGTAGCGCAACAGCTATTCATAGTTGATGTACCATCCTGTGTGGCTCAGATCCCTGCCCCCGCCTCCTGCTGAGATGCCTGAATGATACCATCTCAATTCCTTCCCCTCACTCTTCCCACCATCGGCTGCATCAGTACACTTCAAAAACAATATGCTGTATCGTCTTCATTCTGGAGAAATGACTGATTGCTCTGGACTCACTCGTAGTGTGCATGCCAACTGTGAAAGTCAACATAAAAAGCCAACATGTGACTTGATGGTTAAGTGGCACCAGCCACATTCTGTAAAGCAAATTTGACTTTCTAGTATAGTTTTTGTTAAAAGTACACATTTCTACTAAGTTTACCTGATGGGACGACCAAACACCTTTGTGTTCTCTTCGCAGCGTCTCAGCCCTTCCTCATTGATAGATAGCACCTAAAAATGACCATACCAGATACTTATTGGGACATTTCAAGAATTCAACAACTCCAGAAACATGGTGATTTACACTGAGAGCATTTTAAGCACACTATTTTGGCAACTGTGTGTATGGTCTGCTTTTAAAACACTTGCCTCCTTTAAAACACTGGACACTACCTGACCTGTAATCTGAATGGTTTATACTGAGATTTAACATGAACTGTCATGCAAACTGTTAGTGTGATATAACTACTATACATTACATACATGTCTAAGCAGAGATTCCTCTCCAAGAGCTCGGACCAGTCCTTTAGTGTCCATCTGGCCAAGTCTCAGTACGTACAAAGGCCGACCATCTACAGGACAAAATATAAAATTAAAAAACATTTACATAACTTGCACCAATATTACACTCTATGAGGTTGTATAATAAACTGTTGAGAAAGAATCATTATAGTTAGCTGCCTGCTCCTTTGTTATGTAAGACGATAAGAGCCAGGCAAATACTTTCGTCCCATTTATCCTTCACAACTACTGAAGCATAAACACTAGTTGCACAATCCTCCTGGGAACAGAAGTACCACTACAATAATAAATTACATAGGATTGGATGGCATGTACCAAAGCAAAGAACATGTTGGTGTTAGTGTAACCAATTAGTAATAAAAATTGTATGCATGTTTCAGTCACTTCTGCTCTGAATGGATGTGATCTAACAAGAAAAAACTAAATTACATTTTTTTTTTTTTTTTTAAATCACGTAACTTGACTGAAGGAAACCTGAGATCAAAGCTCACTATCTTGGCTAGCTTTGCCACAATAGCCTACATAACTCATGTATGTGAAAACCCGTCTGAACAGCCTGGGTATGTGTGTATGCAGGTAGAGGTTTAAACCTACCTCGGTCATGGTGGTGCCAGCCCCCTGTGTAATAGTCCTGAAGGACTTGTGGTGAACTCCATGTCTCAAGAAGATAGTCTACTTGGTGCTGCTTCCGCCAGGTCAGCGACTGGCACAAAATTTCGCGAGCCTTGTCCATGTTGAAATCCCTAGCCCGCAAGAATCGCAGGATGTGTTCATCCTTGGGAATCTGAAATGAAGTAAGATCGTAAGATGCCAGTATTTCTAATATAATGGCCCAAAATGTACAATTACACAATTAACATGTGTTTCTGACCATGATATAAATATGAGATTAGCAGTAAACATTTTAAAATGTTCTTGGTTGGAAGATTCCCACTACTAAAAAATCTGTACTAAGCTGCATGTCACCTTTCCCTTGTGGGTCTCCTGTAGCCATTTACGAAGTCTGATGAGACAGCTCTCCTGCAGGGGTGTAAGATCACCAAGGTAGCGTTTGATATAGTCAGCATCCAGTTTATCTGCAAACAAACAAAACCAACAAAACACCTCAAATTCACATAATTGACGTGATGTGTGATTACAGTTCACAGAAACCAATTAAATTATTTACAGTAGGCCGCCACTTATTTTCCAATTATCAACTAAACAGACCTTCTGGTGTGCCAGCCAGAATTTCCGTTAAACTCTCTGCCTGAAGGGCAGTGCTGTCCTGCTTAGCATCCTGAGAGCCGCTGTCTGGAGCATCAACAGTCAGTGGGATGGGAATGGCGGGTGTGACAGGGACTTTGGGGTCAGCAGGTGGGCTGCTAAAGAGACTGGTTGGTCTGGTGGGAGGCAGGGGAAGAAAAGTTGGACTCCATCGTGGCACACGAGTGATCCCCTCATCTTCTAGCTCCTTTAGGTAGTACTCTATAATTTCTTTTCCCTGGAAGTAGAATAATAGAAGGAAGAGAGGATGGTACAAAAAGCAGAGCAATAAGTAAAATGATGAAACTGCCTCCTCTGGGTCTTGCAGAGAACTAAAATACCTTCTTCTGCATTATTCAAAAGAGGATAAGTGGGTCAAATTTATTAAGCAATTTCAACTTTAATGTCATCTAATAGAAAATAGACAACATTGGTCACATTCATCTAAATGCACATACGGGGACCATGGACCTATCTGCACAAAGAGATAACACAAGCACATTTATATATTATCAGTAAAGAACTCCTGCATCTATGCAGAACCAAGAAGCTGCTAAATATCATTATGAAAAGCAAAAACACAAACACCTTTTTGATGCTGCTGGCATATTGCTTCATTGCTATCTTTTCCACTGTGCTCTCAAAGCCAAAGAAAGACTTGATGTCCAGACTTGCTGACTGCTCAAAACACGTCCAGTCTTCGTTTTCCGGATGGACCTGGAAAATTTGAGAACATATTGCACCATACTGTACACATAAGCAAAAAAGGGGGCTCTGCTGCTATTGTAACAATGGATCATTTGAGCTCACTAGAACATGATGCACAAAGAGAAATATGTGCATTGCACAGTGAGTTGATGTGTGCTTATGTCAGCCTATCCATATAAAAGTAGCCAGCCCTTTACAAATGAAAAGTATGGAGGTTGAAATAAAGGTCAAACAAATGTAAATGTACTAGGGAAAACATTCAACATTTAGCCACAGCTTTCCTTTGCTGTAAGACAAGAGATGGAAGGCACTGAAGCATAATTTTAACTAGTCCATCACTAACCTAATGCAAACAATGAAAATATTTTATTATATATCCATCAGCAGATTCTAGCATGTTCATCATCGCTTTAAGTCTAAAGTGTTAAACACAATTCTGAAAAGTTTCTGTCATTGAATCCAGCATAACATTTTGTAAAAATACAAGGGGTAAATGCAAGACACTGCGGTTAGCTTCATCCCTCTTGGCAACGAAAAGATTTCCGCTGTAGCCAGGTCCATTAGCGTTGTCTAATTAGGCTGTCTAGCTGAGTTACTGTTAACACTGTGTGTTAACATACACAGTAACAACCACTGTGCAGCCTTGGAGCTAAAATTGGAGTCCTGAATGGCTGAGTGCTACTACAATGTGCTTGACCTTTTTAACTGTGCACCTCGGGATGTTCGTTCATTGATGAGTAGATTTAAAATCATAGATAAACAGTGGATGACATGAAATGTATAGTGGTTTCAAATCACTATTACAGAGTTTTCAGCCAGGATGAAGGATGTATGTACAGGAGCATGTATATTTACCGAATAGCAGCAGATCTCATGGATGATGACTCTGTTGGAGAATGTCTCATTATGTGATTCTATGTGAAGCGTCCGCTCCTTTCGGTTGAGTGTGTTTTTCTGGATAAAGTAGACATAGTCCACACCAGCAATCTGCAAAACAGATACACACAATAATTTTACAATCATAGCTTCAAAGGTATAGTGTAGTATCCTAAAGTAACACATTAAAAAGCATTGTTATTTAAAAAGTTTTGGCGATGACAATACAACCAGAGTCCACTGAATTTGGGCGTAAATTAGTGGTAACAAGAGATTACCACTAGACAAACGAGATTACCCGTTTGAGAAGGCGTGGAGCGTCCACATCCAGCGCACAGCGTCTCTCAATCCTATGAGTGGATCTGTCCTCATTTGTCTCTTCATCGACCACATCACTTGCCACAAACATGGGGATAAGGTGACATGTTGGGAACCGGCGCTCATAGGCCTGGAAGAGGAAGGAGGTGTCATCAAATGGTTATCAATCAAGGTAACGCATGTAATATTGACAACGTTATTTCTCCTCATTACATGCAAGGGGCAGATTACTGATATCTATTTTTTATTGATGCTTGAGATGCAGATTTGTTGCAGTCGACGCTTGGGTGATGATAGCCGGGTCGACTTCGATCAATCGATGAAGTCCTTGATATTTTTTTCTGTTGTCCACTCGCTGTGCGTGCCTCCAAAGTCAAGATCGCTCAATCGCTATCCCCGTCATCCTCAGGTTTACAGGCCCTCAATAACTTTGTAAATTGTAGCAATCCAACACCAATTCACGTGACACAACTTCAGGGTCGCTACACACTCCAGCATATAATAATACACTAATCCCTCGTTTATCGCAGGGGTTAGGTCCCAAACCACCGCCGCAATAGGTGAAATCTACACAGTAGTGACCACATTTTAGGCTGTCTTGACCTATTTATACATATTTTAAAGCTGTATGAACATCCCCAGACTCTTACGAATCTTCCCAACACACCTATTAACCTCTACAATACTTTTATAAACACTTTCTATACTCAAAAAAACTTTTCAACTCTTAAAAATACAGTAATGTACAGTAGTACTCTATACCCTTTACATGTTATTCCTTGCAATGTGTTTTAAAGATTTTTTGTTTGGTCTACAGTTTTAGGCTAGGAAGCATATTTTATCACAAAAACATTACAGCATACACTCAAAATCCCACAATAAGACAAATTATGCGCAATATCAATATGGAAAAAAAATCCACGATGCACTGAATCTGCAATAGGTG
The DNA here is from genome assembly GCF_024500275.1 of Phycodurus eques. Classification (NCBI taxonomy): domain Eukaryota; kingdom Metazoa; phylum Chordata; class Actinopteri; order Syngnathiformes; family Syngnathidae; genus Phycodurus; species Phycodurus eques. Next base: position 15,690,221 of record NC_084530.1, read on the forward strand.
TACGCCAATATGTAGGAGGGGGGAATTCATCGTGATAATGTACTGCAGCAAACCTGCAGTTGTGTTGCGTGGATTGTGGCTAAGCCGACCGTCTGTGAGACCATGAAGGTGTTTGTCATTTGTGATTAGATGAGTGAGTCGGGGGTTGGGGCCAGTGGAAGAAGGAAGAGGACTGTGAGCGTCTGTGCATGATGAAGGCTGATGGTTAGGAGTTGGTTCTTTTTTTTTGGGCGACATTAAATGTTCATTTTCACAAGAGGCTATTGATCAACCACTGCTTGTGTTGATTTCATCCTTCCATCCAACCAGATACTACATATTGTATATATTAATACATATATTGTCTATCTTTTCACTGTTACAGGAGAGTGTTTGGTGATTTCATGTTTGGCTGACATGACGATTCAAGGCTGTTCCTCAACTAGTCTTAGCAGGTTCCTATTCAGATGGGCATGCATTTTCTATATTTGAGGATAGGCTTGCATATTTTGGAAGAGCCTGTGTTACCGATCTTATTTTTAGTAAGAGTACACAACAATGAAAGATTAGCAAAGCTATATTTTTCATTTTTAAAAATCCATCATAAGAATTCAACCAGGGATTCACCGGTGCCACTTTTTTGGCTGGTTAGGAAATATATTGTAGTGCAATATAAATGTCCACCGTATGATATAACCCTCTAAAACCATTATTTTGATGTCTGGGTTTTGGGATAGCTCTCTTGCTAAACCAATGTAGCGTCCGAGACGTTACCACAACAACAGTCGCCTTTCTATTACGTCATCCTTGTGCCTCGGTCTCCATGCATGACTAATGAATTTACCATCAATACAACTGGTTCACAAATGTTGGGTTAAGTGTGGGTGACCGAGATTCAACCACTGGAGCGCTCCAGTACTGGTCCCAAGCTCGGATAAATGGGAGGGTAATAGAAACTGAGCCAAATCAACCATGCGGGTTGGAACAGCATGACACGCTGAGGCAGCCCCTAATGGTAGCCATCAAAAGAACACCTAGTAATGTCAATAATAGGTTGCAGTTGCAAATCAGCTGACATACTATAAAGTGTCCAAACAAACCATCAATCAAGTAGGCATTTCTTGACTTGCCACTGCCACGACTAGTGAGCCAATCAGCTGCCTGCTTTCCACTGGGTATTGGCGCAATGCTGTGCTTGTTTATTCACTCATGATGCTCTGGAACATTGCATACAATAGCTGTCCTGCTGTCAGCACAATTGCAGACTACTTACACTGGCTAGTCATGAAAAAGAGAGTTCCACAATAAAAGCTCTGTGCTTACATTCATCTCTCAATATGACTGAACAAGAGCTTCTTCAAAAGGCTGGCAGCTAAAAAATGTTTTACTTTACATTAACTCAAAACAACTTCCAAGCAAAATTTGACGTAACAATCAACACATAAGACAGCAGAATGTGATCTTAAAAGGTTGAAATGAAGTCACTTTAACATAAATTCAGACAAATTAATCTTTATTGACCTAAAAATAACACTGCAGATTAACAGTGTGGCGGAGGGAACTAAGGATAATTTATTTTGAACTATTATTACATTTGACAATTGTAATAATAAAAAATGAGTGTTACCTATGGTTTGGAAGAGAGGCCTTGGGGGAGGAACAACCATGGATATGGGTGGCAGCATTATCTTAATATAATTAGGCAATCCAAGCAACAAAAACTAGACAAAAATTCCATATGGCCCCAATTACTTTCTAGGCTGTCTTGACCTATGCCACGTTTGGTTAAAACAAACGCTAGTGTGATTGCTCTGCTAGTGCAGTTTGTTTGGTTTAGGCTATCATCTAAACCTGGTGAACACAAAACAAGTGGACATTGGTCTTGGTCTGGCATGTAAACCATTGTGAGGTTTGCTTCACACCATAGATCAGTGTTAAAATTGTGCGTGAGGGTGAGTAAGGGCAGGCGGGTGGGAAGGCGTTTGTCACAAGTTTCATCACACAATACATAAAGCTCAGTAAGGTTGTGACTTTTTACTGCATTGTCTTTCGTCCAATGTTAAAATTACCAGTGTAAACGCTAACTAAGCAATTTTTATTTTTTTTGGTACGGATTAGATTTCGCGGTGACCGACTGGTTAGTGTCTGCCTCACAGTTCTGAGGACCAGGGTTCAATCCCCGGCCCCGCCTGTGTGGAGTTTGCATGTTCTCCCCGTGCCTGCATTGGTTTTCTCCGGGCACTCCGGTTTCCTCCCACATCCAAAAAACATGCATGGTAGGTGAATTGACAACTCTAAATTGCCCGTAAGTGTGAATGTGATTGCGAATGGTTGTTTGTTTGTATGTGCCCTGCGATTGGCTGGCAACCAGTTCAGGGTGTACCCCGCCTCCTGCCCGATGATAGCTGGGATAGGCTCCAGCACGCCCGCGACCCTAGTGAGGAGAAGCGGCTCAGATAATGGATGGATGGATGGTACGGATCAGAACACAGAATTACAATACAAGAGTGAAGACAGCCAAACAAACTATCCACGGTGACAAAATCTATGAACACACATTAGCTAGACAACCTGAAAGTAATGGTTTATATATTTTGGCTGGATAATTTCTGAGTTTCCATGGTGCATGAGGGAAAATATGAAAACAATGCATAGTTACGTAATCTCTTCCTGCATACACAAAAAATATTTTCCCCCTTTATATGCCAAGCAATAGAAATACGAGAACTTGTAGAAAATGGGATTCAGGAAATCCTGTTGTTCAGTATTTATTTCACTCCATGCCATGGCGATTGATTGCATGTGTAAAGTTGAGTCTGGCAAGACAAGAGGAGAACAGGCAGGTACAGGCCATTATATGGCTTTGAACTACGGTATAAAAAGATCAATTAAATTTAGTGAGCAGAACAAAGCTAAACAAAGTTCTGTAAAATCAGCTCAGGTCATGACAGCGATGTTGGCAAGTGAAATCATGGGTGCAGATGGAGAATAGTGGTTGCAAGTTATGGCTGTAAAAATATCCACAGGCTATACATACAAACATACATTATTTACACAACACCATTTCAAATTTCCACTTGAGAATGGACGGAAGGTATTTTCCATTCTATGAAAATGCAAATTTGCTTATTTGTGCTTTTACAAAGCTAAACTACTGTGAAAAGGTATCTGATCATGTGTGTATTGAGGGTGTATGCGGGCTATGAACTCTTATTTCAGAAGAAGTGCAATGCCAATGTTGGTATCGTTTGAATACACACCAAGTTGAAGCTTCAACGTAGAGTGGATGTTGGGTGGGAAAAGACAACAGGCTTTTGTCAGAACAAATACAACAAAAGAGCCTTTAGTTTTTGCATGCCATGCCACCCACTTCTCTTCTTCCAGAGATTTCAATGCTGCAGTGGGCATTTAATATAGAAACCAAAAAAACAAAACAAAAAAGAACAACCAGAAAAAAAAACATCTGATTACTAAAGTACATGTCCTATTCTACCGCCCACAGTGCTCTTCTCACGAATAATGTTCAATTTACGCAATCTAAGTTGCATTTTTACTCGGGAAAGCGACGTCATTTGAAACGTCACAATAATTTTGACGCGTCAACTTGGAGAAACCCTAGGAATTTCAGCCAGCAGGAGCTTATTGGTGGATATTTTTAACTGAAACTTGTCAGCCAATCGGAGAAGGGGTTCCCTGAGCAGCAGACAGTTGGAAAGGGTTGAGGAGTAATGCTGAAAAAGAAGTTATACAATTTCACATTTTCTATATGTGATATCACACAAAAAAAAATTATACCATCATATCTGTGGTCTAAGAGGAGGCACATAAGCATTATAGCCTTTTTGTAATTTACTATTTGGTGCTTTGGAGGAGGAATTACAAAGACGATGTACGTCTGTGATGGTAAGTCCTGTAAACACCGCATGTAGAACAATGCCATTTTTCAAAACTGGAAAAGACCAAGCCGTATTGCAGCAGGACGCAGGAGATTATGTGCAAGGAGCCCATTATTTCTTCCTCAATTTAACTGGCAAAATTAACTAATATTAACTACTACTACTACGAGTAACTAGTCAGTAATGAAAACATCCATCCATCCATCCATTTTCCATACCACTTATCCTCACTAGGGTCGCGGGATTGATGGAGCCTATCCCAGTTGATTTTGGGCGTGAGGCGGGGTACACCCTGAACTGGTTGCCAGCCAATCGCAGGGCACATATAAACGAACAACCATTCTGTGTCACACCTACGGGCAATTTAGAGTCTTCAATTAACCTACCATGGCTGAGACCAGATTTGAACCCGGATCCTCAGAACTCTGAGGCAAATATGTGAACCAGTCGCCCACCCCTAATGAAAACATGTTATCTAAAAAGACACGGAAAGACGATTACCAGTCCATACATTGCAACATAGATCTGAAGCGGAACAGTGACACATGACTGCAGTGTAAAGGGAGATTAGGTAAGACTTTAGTGAGGAGTCATCTGCTTCCAGCAGAGTCAAACAGAACGGGGGAAGGGAGCTGCCTGGGCAGCATCTCGACCTTGCAGCAGAAAAAATGATGAATGAGTGTCCTGTGATCAGTGAATGAAATCAGCTGCAGCACTGCCATTGGCTCCAATGAGTCACATGATGTTAGCAGAGCCTTGCTGCATTCGGTTACAAGCAGCACACAGCATGATGATGGGCTCTCTCTCACTGACACAGATCCCAACATATTTATTTTTGGCACAATAATCTACCAGTAGCAATGTAACATCCGGTTGTCTGTAAGTCTTGTAAGCTACATCTCAAGGCAGGTGTGGAGGATTTTGACTCCATTATAAAATTCGGTTTGCACTGGATGGAAAAGATGGAGGCAAAACCCAAGCATTCTATAACATTGTGTGGTTCATTACAGAGGAGAGTGCAGTATATATTATGTAATAACAAGCTGACACAATTGTCTGTTAAAATCTCAGGATTCTTTCACTGAACATTTGCATTCCACTCAACATGGGACTATTAAGTGAGTGACTAACAAGCCAGCAGGTCAACGACACATTAAAACAAAGTAAAGCACAGGATAATTCGCAGCAGAAAATCTTAAGTCTTAACCAGACCTGGCCATAAGTGGGTCAAGATACTACTCAGAGAAAGGGGGGATAGTCGGATAAGCTAGGTTAAGGAACTGTGGCTCAGTGGTAAACACAAGGTAGTGTGGCGGCCCAATATTTAGAATAGCATTCGAGAACAGGTATCTTGGGACCATATTTGGCTGTTGGTATGATGTTCTTTTTCTGAAATGTTGTGTTACATTTATGCCAAATGTAACAAGAAACACACTTTCCAAAAAGTTCAATTTTCATCTTGTCAGTCTATAGAATATTCTCCCAAAAGTCTTCAGAATAATTCAGATGGGGTTTTTTTGTTTCAGGTTTGGGTGTAGTCAATGAAAATGAATGAAAAAATATAGCCACAGTTAATTCATGATTTAACAAGGGGGAACAATTTTTCACACAAGGCCAGGTAGCTTTGAATAGTTTTTTTTTTCACTTTAAAAATAAAATTACAGTTTTAAAAAACTGCATTTTATGTTTACTTGGATTACATTTATCTGATATTTATTTGATTATCTTAAACATCGAAGTGGGGAAACGCAAAAGAAAAGAACAATTTTAAATGGGGGCAAATACTTCTTCATGGCACTGTAACAATGAGGTTAATGGAGAAGAATGTAGTAACATCTAAACAGAGTTTACAGGGTATACATTCCAAAGTGCAGACAAACTGCAATAGGACTTTCCATAAAACTCTACCAGGCCACAGAGACGGTTAATTTTCAAGAATAAGGACAGTTTACAGCTATTAAAAGCTTCTCTTTTGATGAATCAGCATTTTGAGGGATGAGACGCAGGTTGTATGGCTGGTGCAATGCCAATAAATGGAAAAGGATCAAACACACACATTATTTGAAGAGCGTGCAGACAAGCTGTTGATGCAATCCTGATAACACACATACTAAGCTTTGGGGAGAAACTTCCCATTGAAGAAACCACAAGGATCCACTCTACTAGGGCTGCACGATATTTTGTTTGAGCATTGCCATCGCGATGTACTCGTCCGCAATAGTCACATCTCAGGGTCCGCTGAGATGTTGGTGTACTTAATATGCAGTGAATCAGCTTTAATATTAAAAAAAGAGTAGCGGAGGGACCTGTTTGGAAAATGCAAATATGATTAGCACCGACTTTACCCTTCAAACAACACACAGAGCAGCCCAAACTGTTCCATGCTTATTTCCTCGTATGATAACTATGAATGAGGACATGGGAAGTATTGTATACTAGCTGCGTTTTTTGTATCACCCTTTAGAATGAAACTAATGCGAATTGCAACAGATTACATTTGGGGGGACAGGGAGGGGTGGAGAGGTATGGCTAGTCTGAAGAGACAAACTTCAGGTGTACACAACAATGTGTGTCATTTAAACCAATGCATTGAAATATAGAAATATGAATGCATATTATGTTAAAACTTGTTAAAAATAAAAGATTGATTTAAAAATAATAGTATTATGAATGTTGTAATGACAACACAGTATAAGTGGGCATGAAAATACATTATTTTAACTGTTAACTACTCAATACTACAGTGCATTTAAATACTGGTAGACGTCACATAAATGACTCAGTATACTTTTTTTGCATAATGTCTTTTCTACTGAAACTATTATAAACTACCTAAACAACAGAGAAGAAAAAGATAAATGTGTGCTGGTTTTCACGTCACAAGTATGTTATCCTGTTTTTTTGTTTTTTTTATCGCACTGTATATCGCAGGTTTAAAAAATAAATAAATAAATCGCAATGTCATTTTTTTCCAATATCGTGCAGCCCAACACTCTACCTTTGTAGAGAAGTACACCGAAACACAGCGTATGAATTTCAGCTCAGCACACAGTATTTCATCCCAACACAAAGGTAAATACCGAAATTTAGGTACTCTGCTGTTCAGAACCCTAGGGCCTTTCTAACGCGTTCTCTACCAATTAATTAAAAAACAAAAATTGACATTCAGGGAGATCATACTCAATTACACTTTCAAAATTGCAAACAAAGAGTCTTATATCATTAAATTGAAATATTATGTAACCTGTACTTGTTATTGATAATCATGTTTGAAACCATCTAAAGTAAAAAATTAAAAAATATTTAAAAAAACAGCAAAAGCACTGTTTATTTCAATGAATAATCACTTGTAGTTTTGGAAAAACACAGTACATCTTTGAATTCTATTACCATTACAATTGCACTTTCTATTTCGTTGCACAAAACGTCAAACTGTGCTCATGATATGGCGCTGGTGCCAACTTCAGTTTTTTTTTTAAATCTGAAAACTCATGCTCCACTATGACAACATCGCAAAAAGCAGACATACTCATATGTGCCACATTTGTGTTGTTGTGGTCTCCATTACAAAAAATTTATTTGTCATGAATGTTGCTGTCGGTTTGTTTTCATTGGTTGTCTGGCTATTTGCTTTTAACAGTAAGTGCAGGACAATACCTTGAGAATTTAATCATTCATTCATTTTCCGTACCGCTTATCCTCACTAGAGTCGCGGGTGTGGTGGAGCCTATCTCAGCTATGTTTGGGCGAGAGGCGGGGTACAACCTGAACTGAACGCCAGCCAATCGCAGGGCACATAAAAACAACCATTCACACTCAAATTCACACTTATGGGCAATTTAGAGTCTTCAATGAACCTACCATCCATAGTTTTTTGGGAATGTGGGAGGAAACCAGAGTACACAGGCACAGGGAGAACATCCAAACTCCATACAGGCGAGGCCGGATTTGAACCCAGATCCTCAGAACTGTGAGGCAGATGTGTTAACCAGTCGACCACTGTGCCGCCAGAATTTAAGCAAGAAGGAAGAAATAATTTAATCATGTTAATCAAAATCACAAAATGTAGGCAGAGGATTTTCATTGCACAAACACAAATATCAATTGTCTGTGTATAGATTAATATATAAATATTACATACGCTTTTGGCACAAACACATGCCAAAACGCACACCGGTCCAAAAGACGTACAGAAGAGACTATTTCACCAACTCACCACTGCACCAGGCAAAAATAGATCAAATTGCTCAGAGCTGAAAAATATGTTATGGTCGTTGACTTCAAACATATGTGGCCCTTGCAGTCATCAAAGTTCCCAATTCATGCAGATTGTATTCAATGTGAATTACTTTTTGACTTCTCTTGTTCTTCCAAGAATAAAATATGCAAGAGAACCCTTACCGGTTTTCTAAATTTTTTTATCCATTATCCAACCACTCACAGAGAAGATTCCGTCAACAATACTGACTATCACTTGAAGCACGTCCTGTTCATACAGTAGTCCTGTGCAATATCTTTAGTGGATGCGGATTTTTCACCATTTTGGTAAATGGAATGATCAGCAATAAATTGCAATTTAGGGTTAGTTGTGTTTTCATTTCATTTTTGCTGTTATTTTTGTAGTTACCAAAGTCATTCCTATTCATGGATATGTTCCAACAGCAATTGGCCCATCAGGCCTGAAACAACAGAGGAAAGGGTATTGTGTGCATTTTTTTTCCACATTCCTATAGGACTCCCCCGAGAAAAGCCTAGAGACCCGACCAGATGACAATAGCAACAGCAGCAACAATATTTCCTGTTATTGACACTAGGAAGTAGACTTCTGGGACCATTGCAGCTGAAGTTTAAGGCACTGAAAACAACATTTTGTTGTACTTGCAAATGCCGCTGAAATAATACACAAGGCCGATATTAAGTTTTATATTGTGTGAGTGCTATGTAACTCCAGTCATCTGTGTTGAAGGTAAACTGTGAAACGAACGTGATCCCTTCAACTAATGTTGTTCACTATGGTTATATCCATAGTCACTTGTTTCTATTGAAATGTGTCTTCTCGATTTAACTGTATCTGTACATTCTAGCTATTAGGGTCACTCCTTTACAAGGGTGATAAATTAGCTTTGACAGGTCTACAGCTACTCTTGTTTATTCCTTTCCAATTCTTGTGGTGGTTGAGTCTGCAGAGAGAACAGCTGTCAGACAAAATCTGCCACCTCTAAAATGCTTTACATGGTGATTACTCATAATTTCTGAACTAAATCATAAGTACTTGCTGTGGAACACAGTTTACGGGCTGCAATCCAAGCAGAGTTATGCAACAGCCCTTAAAGACACACTTCTGTTTGCCAGAGAGTGATATACTTCAACAACACCTGTCAGTGTGCTGCGTGACCCTTCAAGGTCTGTAGAGAAAACTGTATTGCAAAAATTGTAAACTGTACAGGACATAGGAGGGGAATCTGGAGCAGTTCTAAAGCATCTGTGTATTATAAAGGACTCATATTTTCCTAAAGTCAAATGCAGAGAAAATAAAATCTCAATATAGGCTTTTTGGAACCTCTGACAGGCAAACCACATTGTCAGTAACTATGACTCAATATTGTAATGTTATGGAGTTACTCTGTTAATCTAAAGTGGAAGTCATTATATGCAGAAATACAGTCCCATGAAAAAGTATTGCCCCCTTCTCAAACGCTTATATTTTTGCATAGTCGTTATATGCAGAAATACAGTGCCATGAAAAAGTATTGCCCCCTTCTCAAACGCTTATATTTTTGCATAGTTTCCCCACTTTAACATCATCAAACAAATGTAAATATCAGAGAAATGTAACTGAAGTGAATTTAAAATGCTGGTTTTAAAAGGTGATTTTATTTATTTAAAAAATAAGTAAATACATTTAAAAAAAAAAAAAAAGTTACCTGGCCCGGTGTGAAAAAGTAATGCCCCCCTAAACCTAATAACTGGTTGGGCCATCCTCAGCAGCAACAACTGAAATCAAGCTTTTTCTATAACTGGCAATGAGTCTTTCACATTTCTGTGGCGATATTTTGGACCACTCTTCCTTGCAGAATTGCTCGAATTGAGTAAAAATGGAGGGTTTTCGAGCATGAACGGCCTTTTCAAGGTCATGCCATTGCATTTCAATCGGATTCAAGTTTGGACTTTGACTAGGCCTCTCCAAAACCTTTATTTTGCTCTTTTAAGCCATTCAGAAGTTGACTTGCTGGTGTGTTTTGAATCGTTATGCTGCTGCAAAAACCAAGTGCGCTTTAGCTTTAGGTCACAAACTGAACATTCTCCTTCTGGATTTTCTGCTATAAAGAGCAGAATTCATGGTTCCATCATTCAAAGCAAATTGTCCAGGTCCTGAAGGAGCTTAGCAGACCATCACACTACCACCACCATGTTTGACTGTTGGTATGATGTTCTTTTTCTGAACTGTTGTGCTACATTTACGCCAAATATAACAAAACACAACCTTCCAAAAAGCTCAACTTTCATCTCGTCAGTCCATATAATATTCTCCCAAAAGTCTTGGGAATCATTCTGATGTATTTTTTGTTTGTTTGTTTGTTTTGTTTTTCTTGTTTTTAAAGTAGGACAAGCGTTTATGCTCTTTTTGGTCAGCAGTGGTTTTTGTCTTGGAACTCTGCCCACTCTCTTCCTTGTTGTTGTGTCATAAACACTGACCTTAACTGAGGCAAGGGAGGCCTGAGGTTCTTTAGAAGTTGTCCTGAGTTCCTTTCTGGCCTCCTGGATAGTCATTGCAGTTCTCTTGGGCTAATCTTTCTAGGCCTCCCACTCCTTGGGAAGGTTCACCACTGTTCCATGTTTTCTCCATGTGAGGATAATGGGTCTTGCTATGGTTCACTGGAATCTTAAAGCTTCAGAAATGGCGTTGTAACCCTTTCCAGATTGATAGACGTCAATTACTTTATTTATCGACTGTTCTGGAATTCCTTTGGATCGTGTCATATTGTTGCAGCTTTTTAAGGTCTTTTTTCTGACTTCATTTTGTCGGGACAAATTCTATTTAAGTGATTTCTTGATTGCACAGGTCTGGAACTAATCAGGCTTGGGTGTGATCAGTGAAAATTAACCAAAAATTGTGATTAGCCACATTTATTTCATGAATTAACAAGAGAGGGTGGGGGGGGGGGTAAAGTAATTTCTCGTGTATAATGCGCACTCATGTATAATGCACACCCCCAAAGTTGACCTCAAAATTCTGGAAAACCCTTCTACCGATGTATAATGAATTTTTACAATGCATGATTTTGCATTTGAATAAAGCGTTCTCCTGTCTGACACGACAAGGCTCTAAAAAGACATTGACACAATGCTTAATAGCGATGTAATTATTCAAATTAACAAAGCATGGATAACTGGATCAAGAAGTGTCTTTCGATTGACATAAAAAAGAAGGTAGGTCAGGGAATTAACAACACCATCTAAGATTGAAGCACCATATAAAGATAGACGGTTTTATAGGCATTTGATACATTCAAATAGCATTTCTTAATAAAACTGATCAAACCAGATAGAGCATTTTAGCAGTTTCCCGCACCAAAGAATTCCGCTGTGATTAGCAGAAAAATTGTTTTTCCAATTTGCAATGGAACAAGTTTATGCTGGCATTTCATGTTATGGAAGGTGTGTTATTCAATTGCTTTCTTATGCTGGTAACAAGTGCATGCTTGCCAGTATTACATAACACGGCATTAATAACATGCAATATTGAAAATAAAGACACTTACTGCCATCACCAGCTCAAAGGGATACTTGTATACCCTCACGGGCGACTGGTACTTCTGCACCATGTTTGGAACTGCAATAACACCAACAACCTGAAAATAAATAAGTACATTTGAAAAAGAAAAAAAAATGACGTAAGGCATCACAACAGCTGTGAAACCAATGCCATAATTACAGCTTTATGGCTTCATCTGACTTTACAACAGAAGATCTAGTGTATACTTTAGGTGTCTTTTAGAAATCTATTTGAATCATCAGTGTGCGTGCGTGTGTGTGTGTACACTGTGAGAAGAGAACAGAGATGCCACTGATCAATGAATGCAGCAGTGGCTGCACAACAGAGCCCAACAGACAGTGTCACTGCAAACCACAGAGTGTACAATTTAAATGATGCACAGTGGAACCGCAGATGTCCCTAAAGTCATAAAATTGACAATATGCCAACGCTCGAAGGCAGAACTTCCGTATTAAATCCCAGGCCAACTATTTCTGGTTGTTGTAATCTTCCCAGTGTTCTGTTAGATTTTTTGGAAAACGCTATCTACTAGTCATTGCTAAACTCATGTAACAAAATGAAAAAGTTCAAGTTTCAGTGAACCAGAGGCACTACTGCTGAGCATTGTTGTCTGGTTCACGATTCGTCGTTTTGTGTCCGGATAAAGACGGGAGTACAGTTCTTCACCAGATAAGACAAGTTAAATAAACAGAAGTAACATACATAAAATGAATGCATTCAATATTACTTTTAAGTCGCTTTATATTAACAACTGGCTTAATACAACATAGAGTTGAGTTCATACGCTTGTTAAGAGTTACCGTGTGTAGCCACCACCACCTAACCCGCAATGAGACGCATGAGTGGAATCTACTGACACAAGATTGCTGTGAAACATTTTGCTTGACAATAGATGAAGCGGAAACAATCGAGCTGGCTGAGTCCGTAAATGCATGGCATATAATAAATTCCAAAGAATAGGCCTCAAAAGATGCACAAAAACTTGCGTGTTTGACATCAAACAAGGCATGAACCTATCTTGTACGACTTCATCTTGGTGATCGTCTTCGGTAAAATTAACATTTTGATAAATATGATTATTTTTTTCTTTCGCTTTTTTGTATTTTTGTGATGCCGGCACAAATATGACGACGACCATTAAACCAGAATTCGAACTTATTGCTACAAGTACAGTTGTAGTGTAGCAACAAATTTGGTATGTTTCTCGATGTCCTGGCTGCTCAGTATGCTATAGCTCAACAGAATGGGCACTACAAAGGGTGCTGCATTTATTCCAAACAAATTTGCATAATCCCACCCCATTTATGTTTATCACTGTTTTTGATGTGCATCATTCATGGTAAAATAGACTGGACATTTTTATGTTTTACACTTGCAGCTGAGAAGGTTAAAATGTTAACAGTTAATTGAATTTCACAAAGTTGTTATACTAAATGTATTATTTCCAATGGGAAAGGAAATTGTTCAAAACACTAACAAACCACAGATGCAATGCAGTCGATCTCAGGGGTTCCACTGTATTTCCAACTACAGCTGCTGCACAGGTCACAAGACAGCACTCCATGTGATAGAATGATAAAACTGTCCATGCTTTACAACGCAAGAGACACTTGATAACTGGGAAGGAGGTAAGCTACAGTAGCCACAATGGACAAATAATAAATAAATTGTGGATAGCGTTCGATGAAATAAACAGGTTATGACTAGAAGCAAATGGTGTGCATGCTTGAGGTCATTTTAAGGGAGTGCAAAGAGCGATTATGATCTTCGTGTTCTGCTTGTTCAGCAAGCTGATACATGTGTGTGAGCAAATGCTGGAAGGGAGGCTGGGAGCCAACGTCCCGGTTAAGGAGGGATCAGGGTAGGCAGGAAGACTAATAATATCCAGGCTAGAACACAACAAAATAAGATCTCACTCGAGCTATGTTCACACTCATCAATAATTACCGTCATGCTTCAGGGTCCGTCCGAAACTTTGGAGACACGTCAAAACAAGAGAGACATTGAGCTGTCAGTTGCCCCTTTTTAAGCTCTATAGAGCTTTTATTTTCATTTTGTTCGAGAAATCTAATTTTGTGTCAGAACAGCGAACCACTTAACCTTCGTGTCACTTCAGCTCGTGATGCGAAGATGACTGTAGCACCGAGACATCAATAATAAGCGGTTCGACGACTAAACATGCTCATTTGAAATATAAGTGGACAAATTATGTGACTGTTGAGTTGTTGTTTTTTTTTTTTTTTTTAATTAAGCTATGGACACTGGAAGGCAGGGGGGGAAGGCAGCTTTGGTTCACCGTTAAAAGACATTACACAACAGTGCTGCTGGGTGTTACACTGGGGGGAAAAATAAAACTTTTCTAATTCATGTAAAGTTGTCAATAGGTAACTAAATAGATGCTTACCAGTTATTTAAGCAGGTGTTTATCTTGGAAGGGGCTGTGCGCAATATTGGTAGTTTCTTGGGCTACCCGCGTGAGGTGGCCATTCTCGACTGTCCACTCGGCCGGCTGAGGTCCCGGGGATGAGCAGAAGCGGAAGCTAACGCTAGTTAGCCTCACCGTGCTAGCGAGCCATGGAGCCGCCGAACCTCGCCGCCGGTTGAATCTTCTTCTTCGGGGTCACACGGCGGAGGACGCCGGGCTGATTACGACCAAGACAGCGCACGCCACGTTCGGTTAAATCCTGCTGTGGTGGATGAGAGGTGACCACCAGGGAGGACCAGATCCTTCTTCCAGCTTCGGTCTCCTCCTCCTCCTGTCTCAATCTAACGCAAAACGTCATCAACACGCCCAATGACGTACGCAGGTTAAACCAGTCCAAAAATAAATAAATACATGAATAAATAAATCAAGCTTTAGCCACTCTGCCGCAATCGTGGCCCCCTCTGAAGGTGCTGCTGAAATGTACCAAAATGGTCTACAAATTAACAGAACCCCAAATTAATTCATTCCATGCACGGTGACGGCATGGCTGCTTTACGGTTTTTGCACGAGCTGGAGCCGCTCGATTCCCCCAGCACGGCGTCATGAAAAAAATAAAAGACAGTTGTGCTGCTGTGCCTGCAGATGTGGTTTGCCATTTAAGAGCCAACAGAAAGGCCAAATGTGACGCTTCAAATGTCAAAACAGCTCACTATTCATCATGAGACCGACTGTTTGCGACTCTGACATTAAAAACATTGTACGGCACACCACCGAACAAAAATGTCATAAAAAGTAAACACTGTGTATGGAAAGAGTCATGATTTCGTCTCAATTTACTCACAAATATACTTATTCGGTGTGTAATCTGGGCCTGTTTAGTTCGAAACAAAGCTGTCATTTTGTTGAATGAATGGCAACAGTTGGACAGGTAAATTGTTTCTTCTGCCATCTAGTGGAAGAACATTGCATTGTTCCGCCTGTCACTCTAAAAAAGGCCATCTTTTTTTTGAGACGCTCCATTCATTCATGTTATTTTCTTAACCTGGAGGCCAACCCAGCTAATTTTGGACTAGAGGCGGGTTACACATAATCAAAAGCACAGACGTTTCCCCACCGCTGCTGTACATCAAACTACAAACTACAAGATTTTGCCTTCGAATTATCATCCCTCCTGGAGTCTCACACACTTTTCCAGCCTTCCATACCACGCCTTCATGTACTCCTGGAAGGATTCTTTGGGCATCCTCCGCAACTCTGTCCTCACGGCCATCTTGATGTCGTTAACAGTTTCAAAACGAGTCCCCTTAGGGGCTTTTCCACCAACCAGCCCGGGAACTTTGAGTTCCTGCTAGGAGAAGGTTCCTGTTGGCCCATGTGCTTTGTGTTTCCATCGCACTTATTACTAATAAGAGGCTAATGTTGCTCATTACTGACACCTACTGGATCTAAAAAAAAAAATAATGTTGGGATTTCAAGGTTTCAATGCCTTATTTTATATCTTAATCTAAATTTCAAATATTTTTGATACCTTTAAAACCTAATGCTTTATCCAGTTGAGGCAATTGAGAACTGATTCTCTACCTGGCTGCAGACGGTCTTTGAGGTAGGGAATTACAGGTACATTTCAATAAATTTGAATATATTTATTCTATTTTATTGAGATGACATACCAAAATAGATTGTGCAACAGAAGCTTGCAGATGACTACAGATGTGATTTATCAGCTGCATCAAATGAAATAGGGACAAGAGCCCGAAGCCTTACACAGTTCCACTACAAATTTGAGAACAATAAATCACATCTATAGTCATCTGCAGTTGTCTTTATTTATTTATATATTTATTTATTCAAAAAGAAAATTTCTTGGCATTCAGGCGATTACACTTTTCTTCATGTTCATGCAAGTCAGGGGTGTCAAACACATTTTTGTCACAGGCCACATCGTAGTTATGACTTCCCTCGGAGGGCCGCTACAACTGTGAACCCGTATAAATGAAAGATTACCTCATATACGGCAATTACATACAGTATACGCAACACATTGATGAATACTGCTTAATTCACTTAATACCGACATACAGACAAGAACGAACGACTCTAAATCAGTTTGGCATGCATTCCAATCGCTGACCAATTACAAGCGACGATCCCCCAAGCTGAGAACAATAGTAGACTAGTTGACGACTTGAATACCTTCTACTGCAGATTTGAAAAGGACACTTTCACACCCCACACCCACCGAGCCGCGCCAATCACACCTCTGACTTCTGCGTTAACCATCCACAAAGAGGATGTGAGATGCATCTTCAAACAACAAAAGATTAACAAAGCAAGCGGCAGGCCCAGACCATGTGTCCCCATCCTGCCTCAAAGTCTGCGCGGACCAGCTCTCTCCAGTCTTCACGCAGATCTACAACAGATCTCTGGAACTGTGCAAAGTACCATCCTGTTTCAAATGCTCCACCATCATTCCAGTCCCCAAGAAACCTACAATCTCGGGTCTAAATGACTACAGGCCTGTCGCCTTGACAACTGTGGGCATGAAGTCCTTTGAACGTCTCGTGCTGGACCACCTCAAGAGCGCCACAGGTCCCCTGCTGGACCCCCTGCAGTTTGCCTACCGTTTGCGAACGTCTGAGGAAGCACGGCCTGCCACGGGAGCTGCTGGGGCAGTTCTAAACAGCGGTCATCGAGTCAGTCCTGTGTTCTTCCATCATAGTCTGGTTTGGTGCTGCTACAAAAAAGGACAAACACCGAATGCAACGGACAATCAAAACTGCTAAAAAGATTGTCGGCACCCCCCTACCAACCCTTGAGGACTTGCACGCTGCCAGAACTAACACGAGAGCGTGCAAAATCCTCTCGGACCCTCCACATCCCGGTCACCAGCTCTTCCAGCTCCTTCCCTCAGGTAGGCGCTACCGATCAACTAGCAGACATTCCAACGGCTTCTTCCCTCTTGAAATCAACTTCTAAAACAGCTAACCTACAATTCCATTGCAACATGCTGCCATTTTGTTTGTTTTTGAGTTTGTTGTCACATTTCTGTCGGGCCAATTATATATTACTCGTGCACTCACTGTAGTAGTCTCGCCACGCTGCACTACCTGCATATCTGTTGTTGACCAATACTGGCCACTCATGCCAGAGTAGCATCTGCCCCCCTTGCACACTGACTGAGGAGTATCTGCAACATTTGCACAATCAACATTGTCCCAGATTATCGTGCTACTAGTCACTTTAAACCGCATACACTCCTTGAAGTCTCGGCGCCCTTTGCACAATGGTCATTGCACCAGAATATTGCTGTATTAGTCATTCAAACTGTTCTAAGTGCAAGAGGACTGTCAAAAAAATAAAAATAAATAAAATTGTACCGGCGTTACCAGATAACTAGCAACCCTTTATTGCTCAGTGACTGTTTTTCCTCAATGTCTTTATGTCTCAAAAGTGCTCTCTGTCAGTTGACTGTCTGTTGTCGTACTAGAGCGGCTCCAACTGCCGGAGACAAATTCCTTGTGTGTTTTTTGGACATATTTGGCAAATAAAGATTATTCTGATTCTGATAACCAGTTTTGAAATCAGAAACCTATAAAAACATGTTTTTTGACTATTACATTTCTTTTCAAAGTGGGATTGGTATAAAAAAAAAAATGCTTGCAAATATCTCAACGGTATTACGCCAGAACACAATGATCAATTTTGATTTGCTTTTGCGGGCCACATACAATGATGTGGCAGGCCGGATCTGGCCCCCGGGCCACCAGTTTGACACCTGTGAGGCAAGTTCTCCAGCTTTGGAGACTATCCGCTCACATGCCTTTTATGGACCTTTTATTCACCATGTGCTACGATGTAATGTAATATTTCACTTGTTACTATGTCACATGGTACAGTTTGTATATGTATTTGTTTCTATTTTGCTTTGCTTTACTCTGCTGTCTGCAGCCAGGTTGGCATTGCAAATACCTTACCTCCATAAGGTTCTACCTGGTCTGATTAGTCTCGTCATCACACTCGCTCAGTTCATTGCTTGACGACCTGACACAGAGTATAGAAAAGAGTGTGGGGAAAACGTTCAACGAGGTCACGGTTACATACTCTAGGGCGATTCTGTCGTCGGGGAAAACTCATAGTTTGTTGTTTGGGTTTGAAACAGTTTTGTAACACCAGTCCTGTAATTTTTCTGCCACACCTCGTGCTAATGTACGTCAGAGGCTAACTGTTTTCCTCCAAGGTAAATGTTTGTACTATTTCCATATCTGAAAAGTTGCATGTGTATTTCCAAGATGAAAAGTCAAAGATAGAAAAAGGAAAATAGAGTAAATTAAAAAAAAAGTGTAATTGTTCTGTGGTTTTTGATTAAGTGCAGAACACGGACATTTTCTATTTAAAGAACGCACCTTACTGTACAGAACATTTAATTGCCACTCCTCTCCAAAAAATAATCTAAATGGAAACTTCATCAAATAAACATTTATAGCCTGTCTTGTCACGTGTTAGTAATACGCAAGTAATTATGACTTAGTTTAAGAAACCAGGTAAAACGTTACTACTGTGACTATTGTGAAAGTTCGCATTATTGTGGCCGTGAAGGTGGCTTGAATCGAAATATTGCTTCAGAAGCTTTGAAGCCCTCTGGTGGCTGATTACAGTAGATCATGGACCCTGTTCCCTTCATTTACAGTATGTGATAGGAACAGCCGCCATTTTCTCAAAAGTTAATAATCTTGAATGATAGCTAAGATATTTTCTGTTGAATTATTTATTTTATACAGAGTATTATTTAATACACGTTTTATATGACGCAATCATTATAATTAAAATGAATGTATAACATGTATATACTGTATATAATACTGTTATTAAGCAAAATAATCAAGAAATATTGATAACATGGTATTTCAATATCGAATTGATATCTTTAAGAAAAGTACCACAGCACAGTGGATGTCTGGTTAGCACATCTGCCTCACAGTTCTGAGGCCTCGCCTGTGTGGAGTTTGGACGTTCTCCCCGTGCCCGCGTAGGTTTTCCCCGGGAACGCCGGTTTCCGCCCACATCCCAAAAAACATGCGTGGTAGGTTAATTGCAGACTCTAAATTGCCCATAAGTGTGAATGTGAGTGCGAATGGTTGTTTTTTTCTATGTGCCCTGCGACTGACTGGCGACCAGTTCCGGTTGTACCTCCAGCACGCCTGCGACCCTAGTGAGGTAAGCAGTATGGAAAATGGATGGATGGATGGATGAAATGTAGCAGTGCATAGAATAGTGTGAACACAGGAAGTGGTTTTCAGTGTCTGTCAAACCAATGTGCAGGAAGTGCCGCCTCGCTTCACAGGAAACTTATCTCAACAGTCAATATACATAAATGGATCAGTTGCTACTGTCGCCCTCGTTTCCATATTGCTCATGTGCAGTGTTATTAAGCATTAATCAAAAGATCCGGATAAGGTAGCCTATGTGGTATGAGTTCTTCATGTATTATTTTATCTGAAAATATTAACACTTTACCTCATGAAGAAAACATGAAGGATGGTAAGCCACAGTTAATGTATGTATGTATGTAGTTTATGTATTCAATTATGCTCCAAGAAATTACTGAGAGACAGAATGATTCAAAACCAGACAGGCTAACAGGCTTTGTTTGAGGTAAGGCTACACATGACAGAATTTAATGTTTGAACATTTCAGCTTCTTTCAAATAAATCACTAAATAGAAAGAAAAAAAAACACTATGCAAGTCTCAAACGCCATCTAAAGAGGAAAAAAATAGAATAGGAAATGAAAAGGATGAGTTGTATTAAGCAAAAATATTTGCCAAAAAGAGTGAGGAAGTAAGTAGTTGGGTGCAGCACCAAAGCAACCACAGACGGGCCTTCAGGAGGGTTTCATGTTGTGTCAACTGGAAACAGGAAATGATGAAAGATGCAGAGAGAACCAGCGGGTATTCATCTCACTCTTTGTACATGAATACATCCAACCTGAAGGTAAGTCAGATGGGAAAATAGGTTGCCGCCCAATTCATTACATTCAGTACATTGCACAATTTTTGATATTGATTTTATTTCACACAGCCTGGACAAGAACTAATATCAATAACAGCCTGATAGTTAAAATGGGCACTGAGGAAAAAGAAGTGGAGCCTGTAGCTCATCCACCTCCAAAAGAACAAGGATCACCAGAGAAGAAGAAGAAGAATCCTCCTGCAGAACATCTCCAGGGACAAACAGCCAAGTCTGGTGACCCTCTCGACACATACAAATGGCAAACTGGCTCAGAGGAATCACTTCATACTGTGACTGCAGTTGGAGCTGCCTCTGCAGCATCTACAACTGAAAGGATTCAAAGGGGCACCAAATGGAGCAAGATGCAATTGTGGCGTAAGACCCTGAGCGAGGACGACAAAACAACCAAAATGAACTCAACGGGAAAGAATCCTTTCAGAAGGGCCCTGTCTTTGCCTCCTCCGTCGCTTTTTGCCACCCTTACCCACTCCTCCAGCTCTGCCGGTACGCCACAAGAAGAACCGTCATCATCTTCTGCTGCAGGAGCCACTGTGGAACCTGAGAAAGGAGGAGGGGAGGCTCGCTTCAAAAAGTATTGGAGGTCTGTGTCGCAGAAGCTCAAAAGGCCCAGACTGTACAGTCGGAACAGCACCCCTGCATTGTTACCAGGTGAGATGTCTGAGTGTGTTCATTAGTTTTAGCAATGATACAGTAAATGTGATGTTTGATTCAATTAATACCGTAATAGATCATTTCAACACATGAGGGATGTAAAAAACAAAAACAAATATTTGCCTATTTAATTATTTGATGCAAGGAGACAATCAATTCATGAAAAACATCAGAAAATTAAGGCAATGGCCACATGTATGACTGAAATTATACAATTGTAAAAACACAAACACAATGTAAAAATCAATGGTGAAGACCAAAATGATCCATTCCCCTGCCAAAATTTGGAGCTTTGGTCAAATGATACAGAAAAGCGGCAAGAGACTGTAAGCTGTGCAATGACTGTAAGGAAAAGAATGTGGCGAAATGTCTGCCAAGAGGAAAATTATAAGTATACATTTTCTGTCATGCAAAGAAAACGGATTGAGACAAACTTATATAGATTATCGATAGATTTTATTTGACTATATAATATATTCCGGTGCTTCAAACCTCATACACATGTGGGTGGAAATGGACACTGAGGAAAACACAGGATGTGTGTAGCTATGTGTTGTGTGTGTGTGTGTGTGTCTTGTAAAGACAGATAGCATCACTTTCCACTTTTCAAATGGGAGTGGCCAAGTGTGATGAGGAGATAGGTACAAAGCAAAAATACGAAACACACAGAGGCTAACATATGCATGTACTTATGGTCCAGTTTTTGCTGGCTTTGAAAGGTTGGATGTTCTGTAAGCGATGCTTTCTGATAAGAATTACGGACAGGTTTTGAGTTGTATCAAAGCACTTTGGTTAACTGTGTGCTTGCTTTTCTGCTGACTGTGTTTGCGGGAAGGTGCGCAAGAAGCTGTGTCCACAGAACTCCAGAAACACCAGTGGTCGCAACCCCAGGCGCTTCCCTTATGGAACATTAGCAACTGTGTTCTTCAAGATGGACAGATTCTCATCTGCCCCGAGGAAGAAGTAACATCCACACAATGTTGTTTTCAATTTGAATAACAATTACCAAAACAATCCTTCAGGGTTTCGCTTGTCTATGTGTCTCCAGCCAACATTGTGGACCCGAAACCGTGTTAACAGCTGCCTGTCTAACCTCAGCATGCAGAATCTTGTGGACATCGACACAGGTCAATAATCAAATTATTGTATTTAATAAAAGAGAGAGCATTTCAAACTCACTTGCCTAAAAAAGAGAAGAGCTACCATACTGACATCAGCTCAAGCAGACTGCCGCAGACATCCACAGAGGAAGTAGCAGAATGTTTATATGAGTGTGAAAGTCAAATTGCTTCCTCTTTGTGTGTGTGTGTATGATAGCATCACCGGTTGTTCTTGTGGCCCAGTGAAAGCAGAAGGCATAGTCCACTTTTCATTCAAGGCAATCAGAGGCTGCATGGAGTTAGCATTTATTTGTGTTGGTTGATGTGCTGGCTGTTTGTATTAACATTGGACGCCCAAAGAGAGGCTCGAGGGAACGTCACATGGGGACATATTGATGAAAGAAGACCATTGGTACTAAATGATGGGGTTCAGACGCTGGATTGTATGTGGTGGGGCGTTGGGTAAGTGACAAAATAAGTGCAGTGTAAGTAAACTTTACTTCAATGGCTGAGAAAACCTGCTTAAAACCAATACTGGGAAGTAACAAAGCACAACTTATTTCATTTACTTACATAGATTTTTTTTTCAGCTATCTGTACCTTACTTAAATATTTTCTTTTACTGATGACTTTTTACTTTTACTCCTGACGTTTAAAAAGAGGTATGTATACTTTACATGCCTTACTTTGTCAAAATGTTTTTCAACTTAAATACATGGATAACGACACCACATGAAAAAAAAGATGTGAATAGAGAGGTAAAAGTAAACAGTAGTTGAGATTTTGAATGATGGATTTATTGATCAAGATATATGGGGACTTATATAAGGCATACAAAATGATGATGCAGCAGCGTCTGAGAAGCATCCATGGCCTTAAAATTGTTTATTTTTCAGCAGTTTTTTTTTGTCAGTTCACAACATTAACAAAGCTATCTAAACATCTTGTTTTGGTGGCACTTTCGTCTTAGTACAAGCACTATGAAAATGAATACAAGAGGGAACTATTTTGTATGCAAATATGTCTTTTTGTCATTACAACAAGTTATCAGAATGGGTAGTGTATACAACTGATGGTAAACATTTGTACACGTCACGGTGTGTACTTTTTTACTTTGTCTTATGTAAATGTGTTGAGTCAGTATTTCTACTTATATTGGAGTCTTTTTATTTGTATTTTTACAAGTATCTGTACTTCTACTTAAGTACAGAGTGTGAGTACTTTCACCACCTCCACTTAAAACTGCATTCTGTATTGGCCAAAGTTTGAAATGTCAACCTTCCTCCAGTGGAAATGTGTGCTAATTTAGGAGTGCCCATAGATATTTGAGGGTGCCTTCAAACAAGCACTTGTTTTTGAGCAATTAGATAACTAATTAAACAAAATCAAGTCAATTACTAACATTGTTTTTCTCTTGGATGTGTTCCTTTTAGAATGTAGTCCTGACCACGTGGGCCCTCGACCCAAGAAAGAAGATGGCGGCGTGCGAGTGAGTGTGGCACACGTCAGATGTAATGATTCATTAACATTTGAAATGTTCTTACGTTTAACCCTGAAGGCACTGATTAAGCGACGTCTTGAGAACAAGGCCAAGAGAACTAGCAACACTCAACTGAACCACATCGGACTAAACAAAGGTGGCAGGTAAACTAAAGGCTAAATTTAGGACACATTCTGGATGGCGCCATCCACATCCACAAGTCCCACATGTGGTTATTACATATCTATATCCACGGTTGGAAGGGTTACTAGTTACTAGTTTGTTACCTGTTTTAAAAAAATCTGGTCAGTAACGTAATCCAAGTACCACAATATTGAAGTAATGTAACATGATTACATTCAATTACTTTTGAATGACTCCAATAGAAAATATGACAAAAGAAATTCAATGTCAATAATATATATATATATTTTTTTTTTTTTTTCTGTCCAATTTTTTAATAAATGTATCTCTGATTACATGTTTTTTTCTGTAACTGTAATGGAATACAGTCACAGTTACAGTATATGTGCACTCTAGAGTCTTAAATTAAGATACCATGCATGTATTGGGGGAATGGAAGGAAACTGAAAAACCGTAGAAAACACACCCAAGCACAGGGAGGACATACAAACTACACACAGGAAGGCCAGAGCCGAAGTTCGAACCATTGTAATACCTCGCTCAAGTTACATGGCTAACACAGGTAATGGTTGAGTTTTAACAAACGACTAATGAAATGAAATCTACTACAACCAATGATGTTGTTCTTGCCTATTGTTTGTGTCGTTGTTTAGTTGTGTGTCTATTTCAAATTTCCCTGCGCCTTTGGATTTGCGTTTATTCCTGGAACCTACCCAGTCCTCTTAAGTTTTTTTCTTTTTTTTGCAATAAATATTTGATGATTTCCTGCCCGCACTTTTGCTGTTCTGCGTTTTCCTGCATTTGGAGTCCACGTGCCCTTGAGACCTAAGTGTAGCTTAGCTGCGACAAAAACTCTACTTTTCAAAATAATGAGCACTATCAAATTACGCGACAGCAATAAGAGCATCTATCCTGCATTTCATTCCCCCCAATTAATGACTGAGTCCTGGTCTTTGAAACCTTATTATCTCCATTGTGACAGAACTTCCACTCTATTTATTTAAGGCACTATGGATCTAAGGAGTCTGTATCCATTCCTGTGAGTCCAGTTGGAAGTCTGGATCTAAATGCAGATGCCAGTACCGTGATCAGGCCAGTGCACAGCTCCATTTTAGGGGAGAAGTACTGTTTTGAGGTATAGTACACTTCAACCCATGCATTCTTCATTTTGAGTCTAAAATGTTGTGTTTTCTAAAATAAATGTAATCATCAAGGTACCCTCTTTTTCTTAAAGTTACAATATGTAGTTTTATCTTAAACCAACAGGTTAAAATCATTGAGGGCACATTGGTTCGAGGTAGGTAGGCTGTGTATTTACTGTCAGAGCCATGTCACACATTTTTAAAAAAAAATGTAAACCACACACTGGCTAAGCTAAAATGGGATAAAAAAAAATGTGTCCTGGAGTTAAAATAAAAATGCATTTCTGTTACTTTTCCTCAATATTTAATGTTTTTGTTGTTGCTCTTACTATATAGGTCATAAACTCTGAGAACACACACTGCTTTGGCTGCTCCTCAGCTGCAGAGCGTGATCGTTGGATTGAAGACCTGAGAAGGGCTGCCCAGCCTAATAAGGTGATCTATTTGGTCCAAAATAATTCAATGTAATGTACTGATAAGATGAAAAGAAAATGCTAAGACACGTGTCCCTTACTCTATGTAATTATTCGCAGGATAACATTGAGCGCACAGAGAACTCTCTAAATCTGTGGGTAAAGGAAGCAAAGGATCTGCCACCCAAACAACGTTATTACTGTGAGGTACACTTGGATGGGACTCTGTTTGCCCGTACCACCACTCGCCCTGTTGGAAAGGTGTCCAGTGGCTCCACCCTGCCCGGGGAAAGCGCTAATGGCTCTTCACGATACCTGGGCGGCAGCGGAGGTGTTCCTGGGGGATGTCAGTTATTCTGGGGAGAGTTCTTTGAACTTGACAATCTTCCCTGCATCTCCCAAATCACCTTGCACCTCTTCCGTGAAGAAGACCCCAAGAAAAAGCGTCATTCCCGAGATGAGGTCAGTCTGCATCCACTGGGTAGTGTGAATATAAACTTGGCTGATATCCGAGGGAGGACCTATCAGGAGAAGTGGTATCCCATCATTCCTTCCAAGCTGTCAGGCATAGGGTGCACCAAAGAGCATCTGGGGCCACAGGCTTCTCTCCGCATCAAGGCCCGTTTCCAGAACCTACAGGTTCTACCTATGGAAAAATACAAGGAGTTTGCTGAGTATGTAACTGTGAATTATGTGGAAATGTGCACAAGCTTGGAGCCACTCTTGAATGTGAAAGAAAAGGAGGAGCTCGCCGGGGCTCTTGTACATGTGCTGCAGAGTATCGGCAAAGCAAAGGTAAAAATGTGAAAAGTATGTAAACAGTGAAACGTCCAACACAATCAGTGAGGGGCCGCTGGTTGACCTCCCTTGTTTTGGGATTATTATTTTTTAATTCACATAATATATTGATATCATAATATATAATGTTTCAGGAGTTTCTTGTTGATTTGGGCGTCGCCGAGATTGAGCGTCTCGGAGACAAGGAGGCGCTTATCTTCAGAGAGAACACACTTGCCACTAAAGCCATAGATGAATATATGAAGCTGGTTGGACAAAAATATCTCATCGACACACTAGGTAAATGTCTTAGATTAAAGTGGCTCCCCTTAGAAATACTTTCACTGAGCTGTCTTTCTCATTCATTTCAGGGGACTTTATCATATGTCTCTATGGAATGGGGAACAACTGTGAAGTTGACCCCCGCAAATGTCATGCCTCTGAACTACCAAACAACCAGAGGCACTTGAGGGAAATGTGTGACCAGGTGGTGCGGAAAATTATTGACCCCCACAAGTAAGATCATAAAAATCACAGGGGAGAAAAGCACTTTTGGATCTTGGTAAAAGTATTCAACTTATGGAAATGTTTTAACGTCTTCAGACACTTTCCCGAAGAGCTGAACAAGATTTTCTCAAGCTGGGCGGAGCTGTGTGAAGACCAAGGAAGACCAGAGATTGGTCAACGTCTCATCTCTGCTTCCCTCTTCCTTCGCTTCTTGTGTCCCGCTGTCCTCAGTCCGTCTCTTTTTGGTTTGACGCAACCATACCCAGAGCCAAACACCCTGCGCACACTCACCTTAACTGCCAAAGTCATCCAAAACTTGGCAAACTTCACTCTGTGAGTAGCTTTATTTGCACTGACAGTCTAAATACGCATAACTTTTCAAAGTCCCTCCCCAGAATACCTTCATGAATATATTTAAGAAAATTACAGTTCCCGTTTGGTTCATTCTACTGCAGGTTTGGAGAGAAGGAGGAGTACATGCTGTTTATGAATGAATTCTTACAGCAGCATTGGGACGGAATGAGGGGGTTTCTCAAAACGGTATCCAATCCATACACTGAGGTCCCAATGAGCTCTTTTGATGGCTATGTGGATCTACCTCTGCGACTGGCCGTGCTGCATGGCCTGCTGGTGGACATCATTCATCTGAGGGACCAGGTACGACTCAGGAAAACCTGAGCTCGTCAATTTTACAATAGAATATCATTTGTGCATATATTGTGGTGTTTGGGTTTGTACTGTATGTTTTCCTTGATGTCAAAAGGACAACAGAAAGCAAAAGTTGATTTGGTGATAATGCGACTATGTTGTGATCATGCTGAACGAACGCATGCATAAAAGCTTAAGTCTGAAGGTTTGGTGCCAAAATTGATTGTTATTTAGAACTCTTCCTAATTCTCTCAAACTTGACTAAAGCCCCATTTCCAGCTAGAGAAAAACAGCCTCAAAGCATTATACCACCACCACCATGTTGCGCTGTCAGTAATGTGTTTTTGGGTGATTTGCAATGCTGTTTTTGCTTCAAACTTACTTTTTGGAATTATGGCCAAAAGTTCAACCTCCATCCAAACATTTTCCCGACACATTTTTGTTTGTTTTCCAATATTTTGTGGGGCTGGATGTTTTTCTTCATAAGAACAGCATTGATCTTATCACCCTACCCCTTAGATTTAAGATTTTATTGTCAGCAGAAACACTAAAAAATAGAATTCTTCACGAGTTTCTCACACACAGCCCAAAATATAATTTAAAAAAGGCCATAATATAGAAAAACAAAAGGAATAAATTGTTGAGATGAGAAAGACAATAGTGTACTTCGATGTACAAAAGACCACAGTGCAGTTAAACAAAGTGTGGTTTAGTATGTGCAAAATTATTAATTCTGAATATGCAAATATATTGTTTGAATTCCTTGTGTGTCTAAGAACATACTTGGCCAATAAAGCTGATTGTGATTCTGAAAAGGGATAGGCTCCAGCAGCCCGCGACCCTAGTGAGGATAAGCGGTAAAGAAAATGGATGGATGGATGGATTTCAAGAAAACACTTTCCAAGGGGGTCTTTTAAATACATAAATATAATCACCAGTAATATAAAATCATAATGAAAGGGTAAATAGAGAACATAAAACAAAATTATTTAAACACACACACACACTTCAGTTTTTCTGCCTCCCTGAACAGTTTTCTTCTCATCCTTTCTAAATTTTGGAGAGACATCCAGTTTGCCGCAATGTCTCACGTTTATCTTGGTCATTACAAAAACGTGGCATTTTAACAGTAGGTTGCACGCTTTATATTGATCGCATAGGTCATTTAAATAAATAAATACATACATACATAAAAATACAAATACAAATAAATACAGATACCAAAATGATGGCAGCATTTAAGTCCAACATTTATTTTTGATAAAATGTACAAAGAGGGATTTATCTCGTTGAGTTGGACTAAAATCTATTGTATTTTAGTTGTGATTGTGGTGACAAGCAAGCCCTTAAATTGCTGACAAAACAGTGCTATTATTATGCTCTTTTATCTGGCTGCTTTCTTCTGGTTTTTGATCTGTGTGTGTTTGTGCAGCTGCATGAATTTCATTTCCATACATGCTGACATGGAGCATTTACATTGTTTAGGAAACAATTGAGAAATTGCACCCTCTGCCTATGATTCTGAACCAGATAACAGAGTCACTGGGCCCTGAGATACGTCAGATCACAATTAACAAGTATGTTGTAAGATATAGATGTATAAAATGCCCAGATCTATATCGATGTTGTTGGTGTCCTACTTTTGTAAAGGCATACTCTTTCTCACAGCCCAAGGAAACAAGCTAAGCCAAAGTATGTTCCTCCAAAAGACTTGGGCAAATTCAGCCCTCATCAATCGTCCCTCCAGCAGCTTCCTCAGGAATCCAGGAACCTAAGAGATGGGTATGTGGGTATATGATCCTTCAGAACATGCAGGGTGTCTAAAGGCCAAGCAGTATCCCAACTGTTCAATGAAAACGATGCATATCCTTGCAATGCTATGTTTTTTCCCCCCTCTTTTTTTCATATAATAGTTTCATCTTTTAAGACAAGAACAATAAGCACACAATTTGGAGATATTTTTTAATGAATATTCTTTGTGAGTTAATTTAAGGGATGCGAAAGAATCTTTCATTTCTTGGGCAAATACAAAGAAGTATGCCAGTAATTGGTGTAAACAGTGAACCCTCGTTTATCGTGGAGGATATGATCCCCTTGACTAAGTACTCAGAGAGCCATTTCAACCATTTACCAAGGACAAAAGAACACCGGAAGCCACAATACCCTTTTGACATCTAAAGACACCACAGATAACATTATTATTTTTTTGCCTTGCTGTTCCGCCTTCTGTGCGTGACGTGCACGCACTCGCTGCTGACAACAAGGCACTCTAAAGCTGCAATGCCAGCCCGAAGCCCCGGCCCATACACTGGCTGAAAAGCCTTGACTTTTTTGTAATTGTTTTACCTCCTCACTCTTCTGCCACTCTCCGCGCAACATGCACATACTCACGCCATGACAACGAGGCACACTAAAACGGTCACGCCAGCCCGAATCCCCGGTCCACACGCTGGCTATTATATTAGTTGATCAATTAATTAGTTATATACTGTGAAACATAGTTACCAGTTTGACTCCAGTGTATGTTGTTAACAGTTTGAATTATGTTCATCTCCCTAATGAGTAGTGGTATTTAGTATCTTGAATAGTTCAAAAAGGTATCTCACCAACAGTTAACTGTCAATATACATTCTTTTGCCAGTCAACAACCTATATTGTGTGCAGACATCACATGGGTGGATTTGTCAAATTCCATTCTTTCACTTCGAAATCTTAAAAATTTAAGAATGACATGTAAGTTTGTTCCTTTTGCAGAGATGTCAAAGCTAGGAGAAGGAACCCAGTCACCAGAACTCAAAGTGCTCCACATAGACGTCCTGAAAAAAGACTGAAGAGGCAAACAAGTTCTGAAGCTCTGCCTACAGCTAACCATGAACAAGATTTGGAAACAAACCAGCCCCTGATCTCGTCACCAAAAACTGTGAGTGTGAAAAAAACAAAATTTGTCAAAGTAAGGTAATCTAGCCTACTTTTAAATTTTACATGCTGATGTTTACGTAACAGTGGTGTGTCTATGTGAAAAATGTTGGGCACCAACCACTTAGGTGCATACTGTAGGTGGAAAATTACAGTACTTTCTTTCAACGGCTGATGTGCTTTTTAAAATTTAAGTTTCTGTTCAGTGTAACGGAATTGCTCGGATTCTTCTTTTTCCCTATTCACGTTAAATGTTTGCAAGGCAGATTTAGTAGGACTCCATCATAAGTGGTTTGAATGGCAAACCATGGGCTGAGGGTGCCATGCCCCTTTGATAGTGAACCAGCAGGAGCAGGATGAGTCAGTCAGTCACTCACTGTAGCTATATTACTCCTAAAATAGATAAGTTTATTGACACACATTCATTAAATCATTGCTCTATTATTTATTATAAAATACATATGAGTACTTAATGCGGAGTCTCCACTGGATAGTATGACTTCCATTTACCCATTCTCCATATTGAATATTCTGAGCTGTAATGCAGCTGATTTTGAGCAAGAGACTGATAATGTGACTTTTTATCAAGTAATAGGACATTTTCTTCTCTTGATCAGAGTGAAGCAATTAAACCATGTGCACCAGTTCCCTGGATTAAAGACACGCAAAGCAGAGAGCCCAGAGAGATGACTTCTGAACAGGAGGAGCTCAGCTTACTCGATAGGGCATGTCATACCTGGTTCATAAAACTTTCCCGACGATGGCAACCCTTTATGGATTCACATCTCAGAAAATGTTTTTGCATTCCATACACCAGCATGCCCAGGAACTGTCCGAGCTTCGCCTTGGACTAGACCAGGTGACTGAGCGTGAGCTGGAAATGGCAAAGCGCCTGGAGGACTTCATTAACCAAAGTCAGGACCAGAATGCAATACTGCAGGCTGAAATGAATGAGCTCCGGCATCTGCTGGCTACAAGAGAGCAGCAGCTTGCTAGCGCCACCTTCAGGTAGAAAAACAGACAGACAACAGTATATGTGCTTGTATTTAGTCATCATTACACTACACTCAACACTTTGATGGCTGGCCTTGTTGGAATTGCATTTGCATATTATTGTCAAAATGGCTTTAATATCACACTTTAAGTAACCAGTTCATATGTCTCGACTGTTTGTGCCTTTGAAAGGTTGGGTGTGATTGAGGAGGAGAGGGAGGATGATGAGCGCAAGCTGAATGTCGCAATTGCAGCAGCTGAGCGGATGAACATACTGGTAAGTTGCCAGAAAAGAGAATTTATGTGTGTGTGTATGAAATATGAAAACACAATATGTTAGCATTCAAATTAAAAAATATATTGTTTTTGTACATGGTGTAAATCTCTTCATTGCGATTTGCAACATTATTGGAACGGAAATTCAGGTTACAGTGATGAATGACCTGCTGATTATTTTTTTCCAAATCTTTATTTTAAATTGTTTTGTCCATGTACTCACAGGAGGAGCAGTTTGCCAGTTTGATGAAGGACATTCATCACCTCAATGAGACATGCAACAATGAGCAAGCTGATGAAAAGTAACAAATTGTCAGTAGACGATAATTTAGTTCTGAGGCCTTGCCACAGTTTTGTATAGTTACAATGTTCAATATATAGTAAATGAGTATACCCCCACCAAGTAAGCTTTTCATCCATTTCTCAGTAAACAAAACTAATCTAAACTTAGCCTTGCTACACTTTTATTGGTATGGAACATCAAATTATGTTTTACCTCAAAAATAAAATGTTTTGAGTTCACATTGACAAATGGCTTAACAATAACATTGATCATGGAGTATATTGTAGCATTGTACCCCATTAAAATAATTATTCTCAAAGGAAACACAATGTTTTCTCGCAAATCTGTTGGGGTGTACTCATTTATATTAAGCACTGTATAGAAGATAAAAATTCCCACAAAATAGCAGTAGACATACACTCATCGGTCACATTTGGTTCACTAACACAGTCTAATGAGATCCAAAATAAAACCTTTAAGAATGATGCCCTTGTGAAAACAAAAATGGTCAGTAAGCTACAAGTTCTTGAGAGGAGTACAACATAAGATAAACCTCTCGGTATAAAGACTTATATACTGTATGCACCAGTCGCATTATGGGTACTCGCACAATAATATCCAATTTAGAGATGTGTCAAATATTCTGCCTTTATGATGATTGTGATCTTCAGTTTAGAGTTTTGATGTCCTGTTAAGTTTTAATATGACAATATGTTCATGATTGTCGTTGTGGCTTGCAATGAGAGCTGTATATAATCATTTTGAGTGTCTCATGTAACTAATTCAGATAACCAAAATATTCAACATAGCTTTAATTATGATGAAGCACAGTTTTACACCACTGCAAACTACAAGGACGAACATTTTATCAATTAATAACATTGGTTCAATTGTGAGCATCATCTTTGTAATGGCAGAATGTTTTGAGGTATTGGCCTCTATTTTCGTGACCCGCGTATATATAGTGCTGCACCTGGCGTAACTCTGCTAGGAGGCGGGTAAGACCCAGTGTTGTACCCCGCCTCCTGCCCGATGACAGCTGGGATAGGCTCCAGCACGTCCGCGACCCTAGTGAGGAGAAGCGGCTCACAAAATGGATGGATGGACAATTGAACACAAGATTGTTAAATCATTACTAAACGAACACAGCTTTTATGTACAAAGTATAACTACTTTTTTTTATCAATTTATAATACTATAGTGCATCTGAGCACAATGTTTTACTCAGCAAACAATTATTAGAAGAAACTACACAATAAGGACCGTTGCTCTTTTACTATAATTGGCTGATCCAGTGTTCTCCTGATAACTGTCAGTTACAACCCTACCCAAGACTCACTTCAGCATTGACTTCTTTGTCAGAATGATTCCAGCCGCAAAGGTGACAACCAAGGCGAGTAACACCAAGCCATGACGTAAAAGCATCTCTTTTACTGTAGGAACATCTTTGACCTTGTTGGTTGCAGTGTCCTGCTGCTCCGGAATCTGTAGGAACCTGTGGTCCTCTGCAGTGCTCTCACGTCTTGGTGTAAGGGCAGGAAGCGGAGCCTGATTAGTGTTTGGAGTCTAGAATTGAAATCATAAAAACTTGAGGCAGATTAGCACTTGACATATACTTTAAGATATCAGCATCAGATATCAACTGTTGCTTCCCACTATGCAAGTATATATTGTTGTGCACTTGATGGCAAATTTTAACTTTTTAATGGGATCTCCAAATCTCTGTATTCACCTCCATGTTCTGTAAGCAACCAATTAAGACAATTTTCTGCTCAGGTACTTGCTTGCTGCATGTCACTTTACTGATATCTATTGTTAAAAACGGTGAAAATGAAGTATAGCTTTACAGCTGACCTGGTTTATTTGCCCATGGTAAAAATGAATGAGAGGAACAGGGGTATGTAAAGGTGCCATATTTTACCAAACCATTTTTTTCGAGTGTTTTGAGATGTAATATTGGCTCTATGATGCCTCAGTAATCATGTGAAATATGAATTAAAATCGCCCACACGTTCCTCAGTCACAGACGTTTTTCTGTTGAGAGGCCTGAAAGCAGGTCATTCGAATTTCTCCATCTTATCTACGTCACTAACGAAGGTCTCCGCCTTCCCTTTCCACTCCCATGCCAACGCTGTCAACATAACAAACACGTGTGCTCTAACAGGTAAGTCTTCTACACTGAGGCAATCAATCAGAGGAAAAGGTCTAGGCCAGATATGGACAAAGCAGACACAAAAGTGGGTCAAACAGAAGTAGCTGTCAGGGTGGCCTTTTCTGTACAGTCGTATGATGAAACCAAGGTGCTTTTTGAAATTAAATTCACACTTGTATACTAAGTCCATGTTAGAGAGTAACTCTGTGGAGGTCTAAATAGCCAAAATATGAGACCTTTGAAAAGTATAAGACAAGAACAAATATAAAACACAGATGTGTCTCCGTTGGATGAGTAAACCTTTGCAGCGATTACGATAGTGAACTGAAAACATGTAGCTCTCTAACTTTGTTTAAAAAAATGTTTAAAACAAAAGAGTGATACTGTAAAGAATCTGGTATAAGGAGAAAAAAAAGTGTATGTACATGTATATTGTGTGTCTATTATATGTATATACTGTATGTGCATATAATAAATAAACACAAATAGAAAATATGAAGATGATGAAGCATTTAGAAATGCTAGCTGGGCTATGTAATATGAAGATGATGAAGCATTTAGAAATGCTAGCTGGGCTATGTATGTATATATATACTGTATCAATTGTTAAAATTTCCGTTACACATTGGATGGACCTATTATTTTTTGGATAATTAGAATATACTGCAAATGGATAATTGGATAATTAGAATATACTGCAAATGATTAGCTCCCTAATTTATTACGTCATTATTACTTTACATGGACCCGTTAATTTAGCATACCTAGATTATTAGAATACTATATACGATTAGCTTCCTATAACAATAATATTGTACAAGTAAAATCTATACTTTTAAGTACTATTACACAAAGTCAAATCTATACTCGGAATTAGGAGTAGGACCCAGTGCTGGGCGATATGGAGAAAATCTCTCACAATATGGGCCATTCTATATCATAATAACGCTAGAATATAGTACATTTTCAGCTATTCTATGAAAGACTATACAATGTAGTATGACTGCTTACTTTTACTCACTTTATTTCAGGTTTACATTAAACAGACCAGTCAAAAATGAGAAATGTATCCACCATCCAGTAGTGCTGCAATTAGGGCTGAAGCTATAGAGTATTTTAGTAACCGAGTATCCGACTAAGAATGCTATTGAATGATCAAGAATTTGGATAAAGTATATATTTTCGGTTGGCTAAAGAGCAATTCTGAATACACAAGACAAAATAAGTTATTTCTCTTAATAATGAATTACCAATTGGTTTCCTTTTTAACGTAATCAACCTATTTTCTTAAATGAACATTGTGCATACGCAGCAAACTGCATTTTCTTAGATACAATTGTCTTCATCTACATTTCCAGTGAGGCAATTTCAAGCACAAATTGCAAAATACGACAACGGAGACCCCAGACTGTTGGAACAGTTGAAGCTGTACATCAAGCAAGAAGGGGAAATTCCACCTACAAAGCTACAACAATTAGTGTCCTCAGTTCCCAAATGTTTATTGAATGTTGTTAAAAGAAAAGGTGATGTAACACAGTGATAAAAATGACCCTATCCCAGCTTTTTTGGAACCAGTTACAGCCATAAAGTTCTAAGTTAATGATTATTTGCTAAAAACAATCAAGTTGATCAGTTTGAACATTAAATATGTTGTCTTTGTATTCAATTAAATATAGGTTGAACATGATTTGCAAATCATTGTATTCTGTTTTTATTTATGTTTAGCACAACATCCCAACTTCATTGGAATTGGGGTTGTAATAAGAGAAGTGCAAAACGGTGTCAAAGATTATTTTGAGAAAATCCTGGCTGGACAAAAATGGGGGATGGCCCGCAAATGGCCCCCAGGCCGGAGGTTTAGGTCCTGGCAGGTTGGGGTATTGGCATGATGAAGTAAGCGGGAGGTAGTTTGGACACCACGCTGTAGGACAAGTGCAAAGTTATGGCCCATATTGAGTAAATGTGGGCCACACAAAAATGGAGGATGACCAGCAAATGGCCCCCAGGCCTTAGGTTGAACACCACAGCCCGACAGCAGACATTGTGGAAATCTTTGCTTGAAAATTGGATGAAGGACGATAAAAACGATAGAAGACAAATGGCACGATAGAACGTTTTCTATCGTCCCCACGATATATATCGCCATATCACCCAGCAATAGTAGGACATGAGGTTTTTTAACTTCTTCCTACTCCTATTGAACATGTACATTGTACATTTTGTTTCATTTGTTTTTGTTTTCCCATTTTGTCTATAGCCTGTTTGGGTTGATTTGTTTTGTATATCGTCAATAAAGATGTTCAAAATGTTCAAGTCAAGATTAATACATAATTGCTACATCATGATATCCTCATTATTGCTGAAATAAATATTCTATAATATTGCCATCATGATTTATTCTGCAATTCCGACCACTCGTCAGCCACTTGCCTGGCTCGCAGTCTTGCATCTCCACCATGTTTTCAAAAGTGACCTGGACCCCTGCTCTCGTTTGAGCCTGCTCAGAAACATTCGAATATGTTAAAAAAGTGTTTTCAAGGAACTTGGTGACATACCTCTTCAGCAGCCTTTCTCCAATCAAGTTTGTACAAAAATGCACTGAAGAAAATAGCCTGTAGTCCAACAGAGATGGTAAGACCAGTCCAAAGTCCTGTTCAAGAAACAACAGAAGCATACTGAATCTCGTGTCACATTGTGGTTCCAGAACATAACAGTATGAGTCCATGATAATGGTCGCTTCTTACCTACGACGCCCATTGTTGTTGTGAACATGAAGGGCAAACCAATGGGAAGGCCAATGCAGTAGCGTACAATCAAGTTAAACACAGCACCGAACTTCATTTTTGCAACTCCTCGAATGACACCTCCACCCACATTCTGTCATGATAATTGTAGTGTTATTGATTTAAAATGGTTAACATTTATCATTTTTTTCACCTAAAATGTCAGACATGATTATTTTTCTCACCCCAATAGCATCAGCAAGATGAATAATGAAAAAAATTCAATTATTTAAGTTGACCAAAAAAATAACTCAAAAATTCAGTGTTTTTTTTGTTAAACACTGAAGCTAAATGTGACAAAATGTTGCCGTGATTTTCAGCGTGAGCCTCTTTACAAATGATCCCATTCTCTTACATGTAAAGATGATGGCAACTTTGCCAGACAGCTTAGCTTCCTCACTGTTTCCGGCACCAAGAGCATTCCCAACTCGGACACGAGCAGCAGCAGAAATTCCAAGTGACAACTGCAAAAGTATAATGTGTAGAAACACTTATGAGTCTATCAGAATTCCATGAAATAAGACCATTTAGATCAGGGTGGCCAACACAACGCTCAGACACGTGCAACTCTTTGGCTGCCCCGATGTGGCTTGCAGCTCATCTCATCCGTCAGCCTCCCTTTTTTTTTTTTTTTCTTTTTTTTGTGAAGCCTGGTATCACGGACACAGCCATCTTGGAAATGGAAGTTGGCGCAGTGTTGCACTGATAAATGAGGAAAAGTGCAAAAAAGGACTGTCCCTGTATTTCGTAATTGGAACAGAATCTTGATTTAGACCAGTATTTATCTGAAAGACATGTCTTTTCTCTATTAATTTCTGCACTTGACTGCACATAAATGGATGCATTTATGCTATCTTACCCCACTCTAATTCTCAGCAGCTCAAATATGAAGGAGCAAAGGACTTATTATTGAGTTTTGTCCAAATGGGAGGAATAGCATATTATATCCATCCATCCATTTTCTGAACCGCTTATCCTCACAAGGGTCGCGGGCGTGCTGGAGCCTATCCCAGCTATCTCCGGGCGAGAGGCAGGATACACCGGTCACCAGCCAATCGCAGGGCACACATAAACAAACCACCATTCACACTCACATTCATACCTACGGGCAATGTAGAGTCCTCAATCAACCTACCACGCATGTTTTTGGGATGTGGGAGGAAACTGGAGTGCCCGGAGAAAACCCACCCAGGCACGGGGAGAGAACATGCAAACTCCACACAGGCAGGGCCGGGACTTTAACCTCGGTCCCCAGAACTGTGAGGCAGATGTGCTAACCAGCCGCCCATCGTAACAGCGCTGAGGAATTTAAAACTGAAAAATGGAAGACTAAATTAAATAAAAGCTGCCACTTGTATTTTATTTATCAATCAAAGCTTTTTCAGTGCCATCACTTGTTGCGATTTTAAAACATTCTCTACCATTCCAAATGTTCTTTCAATGCTAACTAACACTGTACATATTGCACACCAGCCTGTTGATAAAGGCATCTATACACATGCAATTAAGGACAAATGAAACCTCGTCATTCATTACATCTTGTCTTCTTACCACGGGTCCCGCAAGCTTCAAAAGCTGAATCAGTTCAGTGCAGCAGTTGGTCTGGATGTATCCTCCAATGCGTGCCAACCACAATGCCCAAAGAGAGCCTTGTTCTCGTCTGAGTCTTGCCTCACCCACTCAGAAGGTTCAATTGTGATGTCAGCGACATCCATAGTGATCAGAGTAGGAGATTCATCAAGGATAACCTAAAGCTAATCTTCTGTGTCGTCGTGTCCTCGTGGTCTTAATATAAGTTACCTTATCTAGCGACTGTCAATGAAGGAATCAGAGGAAGGAGAAATGACACCTATTAAGCCCGCTTGAGTGTGGCACACTCGACACGCCCGCCCGCAGACACAAAGCAATGTGTGCAATAGTGTGGTTGTACTGCAACTACTGTAACCATTTAAAGTTGCTGACCCCTCAAAATATGTATGGTGTTCCTATTGATGGCATAGCATACCAGTCGTTGCAGTAGAATAAGGATTTTAAAAAAAATAAACGTTTGTGCATTAACAGTGGGAAAACTTGAGTTTTTAAACCCTTTCACAGAGAACAATGTGCGCGTTGAATCCCCCAGATGTGATGCCCTTGCACCCCTTGTGGCCCTTACAAGTTCTCTGTGCGAGCCAATGTTTGGGGCACGCAGATAGCAGATAGTTCATTCGTGACACATCAGAATCAGAATCGGAATCATCTTTATTTGCCAAGTATGCCCAAAACACACAAGGAATTTGTCTCCGGTAGTTCATACACATGAGCATCCAATCTGGGACCACAACTACTTGCATACTGTATTTGCAGTTGAGTATTAACAATTCAAATTCTTACACAACATGGAAATTTTAAGGGGATTTTTTGCTGTTAGCTATGAAGCGCTTCAATAGTCTGCGTTCCGCTCATAGTGGAAACCTAAATAGAAGGAAATACAGTACAACCTGGGTTTATGAACTCCCTGGTTTCGGAGATTTTCGGAAGAAAGTATTGCCTCGGTTTACGCTGTGTGGAAAACTGTTCGCAAGGGTGTCATTATTAAGAAGCCTAATCATTTAGTGTCCATGTTGATATAGTGTCCATATCAACATGGACACTACAGTTACTGGTTTACTTTGAACTTTGCTTGTGGCAAACGGGAGTGACTTTATATACCGTTACACTATGATCTATCTTTGATCGACTGGTGAGGGGTGACTGCAGACCTCCTCTTTCATCTATAACCGCTTCATACAACAAAGAGTGTGTTTGAATGTATGTTTTATATCTTTGCTTTATGATGTATGTTCTTTATATGGTTTTTGTAACAGTGGCCTTTTTGGACCTTTATATGTCCCACATATATGAGGACTGACAATAAAATGCTATCCTCTCCTATGAAGGTGCTTAAACACCGCATACATTTCAATGCGTAACATTGCGTTGGTTCATTAACGTTGCAGTTAGCAAATGGAGTCTGCGAATTAATTAAGTACACGAACCAAGGTTGCACTGTGTGACATTTCTTTTACATGATATACAATATCATAAATTTACCTTGACTTTGTGCTGAAAGGAGTAACACAGACTAATACTTTCCAGGGCATTTACTTTGACTAATTTTGTAGAGCACCCTCGGTTCCTCCGAAAGTGTTATCAATGATGTATTATTGTGTCACAGTTTTGTGGTGATGGTGGATTAAGTGTAGGGCCCCAGCACAGGGAAAGAAACAGCGAGGTAAGGCATGATGAATCTCAAAAAAGATTGATTGCTAAAACACAAAAAGGCAAAAAAGGCATGCGAAAAAACAAGAAATAAACAAAGTCACAAACAACAAGGTTCAAAGTAATAATAAATTTTAAAAAACACTGGTGATAAACTCACCATGACTGTCCAGGTAAGACAGTCAACATTGTTTTCTACTTTCTCTTTGGCTTTTTTGTAAGAAGGCCCCACCCGAAACCTGACAAGGTAATTTTGAATAACCAACTCCCTTGCACCAGACACAAATATAGCAATACAAATGAATGGTCTTGGATACGTTGAAGGGCAGAAGCCTGATTGTGTTTCTTTTGGCAGATCGCAGCAGACTGCTTGGCGGTCTATACTGCTGATCTGACCTCAGAAGCACTAGCTTTGTCTCAGTAATACTTCTTTCAGAATGATCTCTAACATCACATCCCATCTTACAAATTATTCACCTTCACACGATAGTAAAAGAGCTGTCAAATGTGACGTAACGTCCGTATTTTGTTACGGAAATCACTTAACGCTGACTTGTTACGGCCGTAACACCGATTGTTCTGGGTACTGGTTGGGGGGGAAAATCCAGCATCCGATATTGCCAGCCACTATGGCGCTGTGTCCAGCCACCGTGACGAAATAAACATTTATATATATATATATATATATATATATATATATATATATATATATATATATATATATATATATGAAAAAAATTAATATTGGAAATAAAATAAACAAATATATGAAAAATATATATGAAAAAAAAATGTCTTATGCGGAAGAGTTAAAGATGACAGGAAGAGAAGAGTGCAATGAGGGGGCAGGATGCAATAAGAAGGAAGTAGCAGAAAAAGGAAATGCTAGGTAAGGTGGTGTGGGTAGAAAAGAAAAAAAAATGTGACTTTTGTGGCGGGAGTAATAAATGCAACGGCTGATTTAAAACCTAAAAAGGAAAGAATTCGGTTTATCGTGATAGCAGCAGGATGGGTGGATAATTGTTTTCACAAGAAAAGGATAAGAAGTGAAAGAAAAGGAAAAGTCATAATATCAAGAGTTATCTGGATACACTGGTTTGAACAGTCAACTAAAAAAATGGGAACGTATGAGTTCAGAAAAGAATATGAGGACAATTATTATTAGGATATAGGGTAGAGATTGTTTTGAAATATTTTTTGTATTTATTTATTGGGACTCATAAATTAGTCGCATAGCTGAGACACACTTTCTAACAGTAGGTGGCGGTAATGCACTTTAAGTTTTGTTGCCAACCGCCACAGTCATGTGACGAAAGGCTCAGCTTTGCTTTCGTTTTGGTGAAAAGTGGAGTTAAGTTTCGCTTTGTCCCGTCAGCCTCATGTTGAAGCAAGATGGCGGACGTGGACGACTCCGAGCTGTCTCTGCTCAGCCTGAGCGACGAGCTGACCTGCTGTATCTGCCTGTGTACTTTCGACAGCCCGGTGACAATCCCTTGTGGCCACAACTTCTGCCAGGAGTGCCTCCTCTCCACTTGGAAGGAAACCTACAGCTGTCCGCAATGTCGGACCCACTACCCCACCAAGCCGGAACTGAAGAAAAACACTGTCCTCAGCGCCGTGGTCGAGACCTTTAAACTGCGGTCGACCAAGGACGAGGCGGATGCGTCCGCTTCCGGAATGGCGCCGAGCAAAGCGGCCACAGTTGAAGCCATACGCTGTGATACGTGTATGGAAGCAAAGGCGGTCAAGACGTGCCTGACCTGCATGGCCTCCTATTGCGACCAGCACCTGCGGCCGCACCGCGACAACCCGGTGTTCCGCGTCCATCAGCTGACCGAGCCCCTCAGCGACCTGTTGGAGCGCATCTGCCCGGATCACCACAAGCTCAAGGAGCTCTTCTGCACCGAGCACGACTGCCTCATCTGCGCCCTCTGCCTCCAGCAAGTGCACAAAACCTGCGACTTCATCCCACCCGAGCAGCAAAGGACCAAGCAAGAGGTCTGTAACTACACGTAGGAGGACATCAGGTGCTCAGTGAACAACGCACAGAATCACAGTCGTATATCGGTCAGAAGCAATTCCCTGGTATGTTCTTCAGTCATTGATTAGTCGATGAATTCGAAGTGCAGTCTCAAATAGTTTGTGGTCCGGCAGCACGTCTGCCTCCTCACAGTTCTGAGGTTCTGGCTTCCTGTGTGGAGTTTGCATGTTCTCCCTGTGCTTCCATGGGCTTCTGCCCACAATCCAAAAACATTAATGTTAGGTTCATTGAAGTCTCTACAGTAAATTGTCTATTGGTGTGAATGTGAGTACATTGTTGTCTGTCTGTATGACTCGCTCCGATTGACTGGCAACCAGTCCAGGATTGGACTTTAAATGCATCTGTTTTATTGTATTTGCAGTCCAACTTGAGACAGAAGTTGGGTTTCGTTGACAAGAAGGTTAAACAGAACGAGGCCGTGCTATTTCAAATGAGAGACATGCAGCAAACCCTGAAGGTAACCATGCATTTTTATTGTGTACGGTGCAGGTGCAATAGTCCTAGGAGTACAACATGGCTTCAAAGACAAGTAAAAACCTTAATTCCAATGAAGTTGTTGGGGTGTTGTGTAAAATGTAAATAAAAACAGAATACAATGATTTGCAAATCCTTTCCAACCTATATTCAATTGAATACACTAGAAAGAAAAGATGGTGAATGTTCAATCTGATATATATTGTTGTTGCAAATATTCTCTCATTTTGAATGTGATGCCCTGAATATGATACTTGCGAATTCCCACCAAATCAGGAAAAGTATTTACCAATTTTGCCTGGCTTCCAACAAATGCTATTAAAGTGTCTCAGAGACAAATTCCTTGTGTGTTTTTGACATACTTGGAAAATAAAGATGATTCTGAAGTGTAATGTCATCAAAATCTCCTGTTTGGCTGTGATACTGTGTGTTTACACCACAAGTGTCATCATCATATCATAGGCTAAAGCGGTGTCATGCCAGGTTTGGAGGTCATATGCATCAAATTAGCTCAAGGTATAGTTGTGTACAGTACATTGGGGGAAAAAAAAAAAATAATTCCTCATCTTTTTAGTTGTGTTTATGGAAATAGGTAACAAATTGATTTACCAAAACTCCTTCTTTCTTTAAAATATCTTTATGCTGATTGCCTTTTTTTGAGGGGGTGGAATCATCTACAAAATGTATAATCCATTAGCCCAGTGACATCACTGCATCATGTGACGCCTTAGCTAGTGTTTGTTCAGCTGTCAGATGTGTATTTAATTCGCTAGTACTAAAAGGACATTTGTAAAGAAAATACTGACATATATAATATTGGGTTGTGGATCCTTTTGTGTTCATATTCCAGGGCAGTGCCACCACCAAGAAATTGGCTATTGCTCATCAGTATCAACAGATTCGAGACATGCTGGCCACTGAGGAGTGTGCCGCTATGAACGTGGTGGACCAAGAGCTGGAGTCTTCTCAGACCAAGCTCAGGGTTATCGTGAAAAGGTTTTCTGACAATATTAATAGCTTGAGCGTGGCTAAAGTGGACATCCAGAGACTACTTGGTCAGCCACAAACAATGGCCTTTCTGCAGGTAAGATAACAATGATGGTTTTTCCTGTTGTTTACTCTCATTCAACACACTGATGATTCTCGACATCTTGCTGTTTACGTGAAACTGAAAATATTGCAAACATGGAATTTTGACTGGTAAAATAAGCCCAAATTCTCCAATTGGTCAGGCAAAACAACAGCTTTTTTAATTTATTTTTTTAATCTTCCTTTTTCCTTTTGATATACAGTATGTTGATACTGTATTATATGGTGACCCTGAGGTACAAAACACAACAGCAAATAAGTAAACACGACGGCAAGTTAAAAAAGACAACAGCAAACAACTAATCACTATGACTATTAACCAAACACAACAGCAAATAAAAAAAACACAAGAAATACTGTAACTAATCACAACGACAAATAACTAAACATAACAGCAAATGAAAAAACAACAACAACAAATAACTAAACACAACAGCAAATAAAAAATCACAACAGCAAATGGAAAAAAAACAAAAAAACAAATGAAGCTACCGGAAGAGGTAGGCACTGGTGGGGGAGATGAGACTCATCAATGATTGGACGAGAGGGAGGTCTTGAGTGGATGCTTTGACCAGGAAGTTATTCCGCATCGAGCGTGTTGTTTTTAAATGAGTGTTACCGGTGATACCAGTGACGTAGCTGCCGCTATCAAATCATACTTTGACATTGGGTATATGTAACCCGTCTGATTTTGTGCCTCTACGTTGTGTTCTGGGTTACGCAACTACGGCGACACTTCCTGCGCAGTTGACTACGCTGGTGGCCCTTTTAGGCAAAAAAATAAGGATACCTGAAGCACGGAGCCGATGATGTTTATGCAACCTGAGAAAAGGCGCAGTGTTCTGAACCTTCCACAACAAGACTGTAAACCTTAACTAGTGTGTAACCTGAGGTAATTTTTCTTTAAAAAAAAACAACTGTTCATAAACCAAATTGTTCGTAAAACCAAGCTTCCACTGTACTGTGACATTTAGCCAAAGGTTATAGTGGCCTTCCAAGGAACTATGTGGGCACAGCAGAATATCACCGTCAATCCTTAGTGAAATTTTACAGTCTTTTTAAGAGACATAAATCCTGAGTGTTGTTGTATTTTCAAGGTGTGCAGCAACATTGTCAGCAGTTTATGATGCAGTAGTTATACTGTTACATAATGTAGCATATTGTTTTCATAATGCCTCATCTAGCTTAATCACTGCATTTAAATGCGATACAGAAAATAAAATGATTAAAATTGACCATTGGACTTAGGGTTCTATTTTAATAGACAATGCAGTGCGTCTGCGGCGGAGCACAAATGCTGGCGTATCCTGAT
The DNA here is from genome assembly GCF_024500275.1 of Phycodurus eques. Classification (NCBI taxonomy): domain Eukaryota; kingdom Metazoa; phylum Chordata; class Actinopteri; order Syngnathiformes; family Syngnathidae; genus Phycodurus; species Phycodurus eques. The sequence goes on from NC_084530.1 coordinate 15,734,748, forward strand.
TTTTGTGCAAGCGCAAGGCTTCCTGCGTGTTTGGCAGACCGCTCCGCAGACATATTCTGAGCACCGCGGACATGTGTGGTGGATGGCGTATTTGGTTCATAAATATGTGAACAGCGGGCATTGAACACTCAGGAATCTTTGTAGAAATTAATTCATTGATTGCATCATTATTATTGTTATGATTATCATTATCATCATCATCATCATCATTATATTTTTTAAATGATCCCACTGGCCGGCACAGCTATGGGCGATGAATGATCAGGGGTGGGTATAGATACATGAGGGCCGCGAACATATTTTAAAAAGTGGTGACGCATCTAGAACAGGGGTGTCAAACTCAAATTCACGGTGGGCCAAAATAAAAAATTGGGACAATGTCGGGGGCCAAACTCAATATTTAATAAAAAATCACTGCGATGTGCCCTTCCCTTCTCTGCAGAAATGTAGCGTTAAAGTTTATCATATGACAACAAAGTTAAATTTTGCTTACACACTTGAGTCTGGAATAGACTTTAATATTATAAACACGGCAAATCTTGTTAATATTTTATATTATATTTCTAGCAAATCAAATTTGCTAGAAAGGACATCAGTGGTATTTGTTTGTTGTTTTGAATTTAAATAGATAATATGACTTCTTCCGTGTCTTCATCTTCTATTTATCTATTTCCAACTACCTTTCCATTTGATGTCAATCTTTTTTCAAAGGCCAACAACAAAACAACCCCCAAAAATAAGAATGTCCTTCAGTAAAAATCCAAACTTCAAGCTATTAACAGTCCCTGCCTAGGACTTGTTAAAGGGCATTAAAAAAAATAAAAATTCTATTATGTTATTCTTTGTTACAGCCACGTTGCTCCGCCCACGACAAACAGGTCTGTCTTTTACTTTAGTGAACAGACAATCTGCCTCCCACCTGTCTTGGAAGTTAACCATTTTCCATCTTTCTTTTGGCCATTTTTGGGAAGGGGAAGTGTAAATTTGCTCGAGTAGACTGGTAACATAGTTGCTAACGACTGCAACAGAAAGGGAAGGGGCGCTCGCCGGTCTAGACTGATGGGACATGTCAGTTTTTAAATAGACACCTCAGCAAATAAAGCAAAACATATCCAAAACTAAAACAGATTTGAATAAAAATAAATTATGTACCTTTATTGTGTTCATCTATGACAAATGCACAATAATGCCAACAAACAAATAAAACAAAACGCAATCCACTGTGCCTCTACCCTCTTTCCCTAATGAAATATTTGGAGTAATGAGAAGAGCGTCCACAAAAACTACAGTATTACATTTAACCTAAGTTACAGGAGGAAGAATGACCGATATACATCAGTTTGATAATTAACAACATTTCTCCACAGACATTATGAGTACTTTTTGACATCTACTGGAGTAGTGTTGAGGAGGTGCATACAGGCTGGCCCAATTACGCCCAGCACATGGAGAGAATATATTGGTAACACAGTGTGTGCGTGTACGTAAATGTATTGAGTGTTGGTTCCCTGGATGTTATACTTTGTTTTTTTAATCATAGTTACCAATTTTGTATCCACATTCATATCTCTTCTTGCATCAACATTATCCATTTAATTATCAGCTGTGCTTCCTTCCTCACAGGCTTCATTTAACCTGCCCAAAGCTGCAACCTTTGATCCTTACGCCCCTCGAATCAACTTGGACTCCAAAAGGTTGATAGCAACCGAGGAGTTTGCTGTTAATCTGAAGAAACAGATGTGTGACATCCTGAATCAGCCTATTGATGCCAGACTACCATTAATTAAAACAGGTAACATTTTCAGTGGGAGCATTTGCCTATTTCATCGGACCAAAACAAAAACCCGTGGGAAAATCTGTTATGGTCTAATGAAACCAAAGATGAACTTTCAGGACAAAATTCCAAACAGTATGTTTGCCACATTTAATACATGGATTATAACCAAAAGAACACCATACCTTCAGTGAAGCATTGTGGTGGTTTATTTGTATTAAGTCTGCAAACATTTCAAAAAGTTTTTTACTTTGTTTTTGAGTCATTTAAATCATTGAACAAATTCTGGAACTCGGGACTAACATAACAAAATGTGGGATATATATATATATATATAACATAAATAAAAACAGAATACAATGATTTGCATATCATGTTCAACCTATATTTAATTGCATAAACTACAAAGGCCAGATATTTAATGCTCAAACTGATTAACTTTATTGTTTTTAGCAAATAATTATTAACTAAGAATTTTATGGCTGCAACATGTTCCCACAAATCTGGGACAGGTGGCAAAAAAGACTGAGAAAGTTGAGGAATGCTCATCAAACACCTGTTTGGAACATCTCACAGGTGAACAGGCTAATTGGGAACAGGTGGGTGCCATTATTGGGTATAAAAGGAGCTTCCCTGAATTGCTCAGTCATTCACAAACAAAGATGGGGCGAGGTTCACCTCTTTGTGAACAAGTGCGTGGGAAAATAGTCGAACAGTTTCAGGGCAATGTTACTCAACGTACAATTGCAAGGAATTTAGGGATTTCATCATCTACGGTCCATAATATCATCCAAAATGTTCAGAGAATCAGGAGAAATCACTGCGTGTAAGCGGCAAGGCCGAAAACCAACATTGAATGCCTGTGACCTTCGAACCCTCAGGCGGCACTGCGTCAAAAACCGACATCAATGTGTAAAGGATGTCACCACATGGGATCAGGAACACTTCAGAAAACCAACGTCAGTACAGTTGGGCGCTACATCCATAAGTGCAACTTGAAACTCTACTATGCAAAGCAAAAGCCATTTATCCACAACACCCAGAAACACCGCCGGCTCCTCTGGGCCAGAGCTCATCTAAGATGGACTGATGCAAACTGGAAAAGTGTTCTGTGGTCCAACGAGTCCACATTTAAAATTATTTTTGGAAATTGTGGACATCGTGTCCTCCACGCCAAAGAGGAAAAGAACCATCCGGACTGTTATGGATGCAAAGTTCAAAAGTCAGCATCTGTGATGTCAGGGGGCTTTGTTAGTACCAATGGCATGGGTAACTTACACATCTGTGTAGGCACCATTAATGTAGAAGGGTACATACAGGTTTTGGAGAAACATATGCTGCCATCCAAGCAACGTCTTTTTCATGGACGACTCTGCTTATTTCAGCAACACAATGCCAAACTTCATTCTGCACGTGTTACAACAGCGTGGCTTCGTAGTAAAAGAGTGCGGGTACTAGACTGGCCTGCCTGCAGTCCAGACCTGTCTCCCATTGAAAATGTGTGGCGCATTATGAAGCGTAAAAAAAAAAAACAGAGAGCCCGGACTATTGAACAGTTGAAGCTGTACATCAAGCAAGAATGGGAAAGAATTCCACCTACAAAGCTTCAAAAATTTGTGTCCTCAGTTCCCAAACGTTTATTGAATGATGGTAAAAGAAATGGTGATGTAACACTTTGGTAAACTCACCCTGTCCCATCTTTTTTGGAATGTGTTGCAGCCATAAAATTATACGTTAATGATTATTTGCTAAAAACAATCAAGTTGATCAGTTTGCACATTAAAAATTGTCTTTGTAGTGTATTCAATTAAATATAGGTTGAACATGATTTGCAAATGTTTGCATTAACATCAGAATCAGAATCATCTTTATTTGCCAAGTATGTCCAAAAACACATAAGGAATTTGTCCCGACTTCATTGGAATTGGGGTTGTGTGTGTATGTGTGTGTGTGTGTGTGTGTGTGTGTGTGTGTGTATACACACACACACATATGACAATTAATGACAACATAGTGTTCAAGAATAAAATATTTGTCTTTGTTAGAGGAGGAGAAAATCCCGACAAGATATCCCATAAAGGACCATCCCCCAGCGGCGAAGGCAGTCAACGTCAAAGCTGACAAGAAGAAGACGCCGCACAGTCAGAAAATATTACAATACTGTATTATTTTTAATAACCAAAAGTCAGATTATCTAATGCTGTCAATAATGTTTTCTTTAGAAAAACCCAATAAACCCAATCCATTCCTGCGCGACAGCAAAGAACGGACACAAAATTTGTCTCGTTCTTTGGAAAACCTCCTGGGGTCTGGTGGGAAAGTAAAACTCATACCCCACCTGACTCAGACACCTTCTCAACCCAAAGAAAAAACAGGTACACCTTGTCTGCATGAATACATAGCTTAAAACCATGTAAAAGGATGACAGATTTCTTTCAGCAGCTCTGTGTTTCTCATTTTGGCTTTAGAAACGATGGACCGTTCTTCACACCTTATCGCTGAAAATAGACACCATCTTCTGATGTGTACGTTATCTTCTTCTTTTCCATTTTAATTTTATTATTATGACTGTATTTCCTCCACTCCAATAGAGGACATGTCTCAATCAATCCTCGGGCGTGTCATCTGCCTACGTCGTCCGCAAATACACACCTCCTCTTTTTCCCCTCAGAAAGAATTCCTTTGATAATCAAAACAATGGCGCTTACTTAATCAGAAAAACACTCAGATAAATCAAAGTGTGAAGTCTTGCTGGCTGCCTGGTGTCCCTGCATAATATTAATAATATGGTCTCATGGAGATGGAGATGTCATATTTCTCAGTGGTTCGTGTTCCAGTTAAAGCCAGCTCTGCATTCTTATATGCATCCATTTTTATGTTCCTGCGGCAAGATTAATTCCGTCCACTTTGCCTCTGCACTGACTCTTGAATGTTCCTTTCATTGTGATTTCAACTTTTGTTTCACTAGACTTACACACACCCTTTCAAACGTATTGGAATAGTGAGTCATCAGTACGACATTAATCTTGGTCATTCTAAGCAAAGGATAAAGCATATATGAATGTGAGTACTGTTATATTGTCAGTGTTCAGTCCGTTGCTTACAGGGTCAAAGCGCAGCAACAGATGTTAATTAGAATTGACATTAAGTTAGTGGGCGGCATGGTGACCGACTGGTTAGCACATCTGCCTCAGAGTTCTGAGGACCGGGGTTCAAATCCCCTGCCTGTGTGGACTTTGCATGTTCTCCCCATGCCTGCGTGAGTTTTCTCCGGGCACGCCGGTTTCCTCCCACATCCCAAAAACATGCGTGGTAGGTTATTTGAAGACTCTAAATTGTCCGTAGGTGTGAATGTGAGTGCGAATGGTTATTTGTCTATATGTCTGCGATTGGCTGGCGACCGGTTCAGGGTGTACCCCGCCTCTCGCCCGAAGATAGCTGGGATAGGCTCCAGCTCGCCCGCAACCCTAGTGAGGATAAGCGGTACAGAAAACGGATGGATGTATTCAGCTAGTGGACTGAAAGGCAAAGCTATGGTTGTTTTAAATAAACACAAGGTGTAATTGTCTTTGTTTAGTGTGACGGTAAACCTCAACTGGGTGTGGCATTCGACATCTTGAAGCCTCTTTTTTGACGAATTGTTCACTGTTTGCCAAAGTGCTGCTATTGAGAAGTGAGTTTAGTTCAGTTACACCATACAACGCTCATACAGTATGTTAGAGCTCACAAGTCAAAGCGAAACCGGAGTCGGCTCACTCGTATCTCTCAGCACCACTGCAGAAATTCCAAACGGTTCGCATACTTTTTCCTCCACTGTATATGGTTTTTAGTCATAACGGACCTCTGGGCTAAACCATAACTACAATGTGGCTCATGATGAAAATGTGTTTGATACTCTTGAATGATTTGAGATGCAACAGAAGAATACAGTAATTTGAATGACCTTATCTTTAATTTTTCTGTGCTAACAGATGGCGCTGCACTCCATTTTGATCCAAAGACGGCACACAATCGCATCGTACTAACTGAGGGTTTCACCCTGGCATCTGTATCAGACCAACCTAATCCTGCAAAGTACAATTGCCCCGAACGCTTCTCTGTCTGCTCTCAGGTGCTCGCCTCTCAGGGTTTCATGCATGGGTGCCACTACTGGGAAGTCCGGATTAATAACAACAACTTCACTGGCGTTGGGTTGGCTTACGGTAGCATTGACCGCAAAGGTCCCACCAGTCGACTTGGCCGCAACGCCAAGTCCTGGTGTGTGGAGTGGTTTAACAGCAAGCTGTCAGCTTGGCACAACAGCAGCGAGATTGTTGTCGACCATACCAATCCAAAACGTGTTGGTGTGTTGGTGGATTGTGACTCGGGCTCTGCTGCGTTCTACAATGTAACAGATAGAGCCTATCCCATCTATTCTTTCGCGTACCCATTCACTGAGGCTGTATATCCAGCTTTCTGGATTTTCTCCTCTGAGTCATCTATTTCACTGTGCAAACTGCAGGCCTGAGGAACACATTGACATTCGCCACACGCCATATAGTAGTGGTACAATAATAGTCAATAGTGTGCCATTGGAATTTTTGGGGTATATCATTATCGCTAGTGCATTTGTCGTTGAATGGCCAAAGAAAATCCTTAAGTTTCGTTATAGGTGCCTGTGTTAGATGCATTACATTAAATTTTTACAGGTAATTCTTAAATGCAGGGGTTAAAAGAACATTCGATGCTCTAACGCTAAATTACAAACAACAAAAATCTTGCATTCAAGTCAATTTAAAAAAATAAATAAATAAGATGAAGTCACTTCACACTGCAGATGACTGGCTAATCTTTTACAATGCGTAGAATACATTACTAATGTTGTCTTTAAAAGTTCTCTCCTAAACTCTGGTAAGACATATTCAGGTCACTTGTATTGTGTGTGTGTGTGTGTGTGTGTGTGTGTGTGTGTGTGTGTGTGTGTGAATGAATGTACCCACCCAAAGTTTTTGGTTTTTGCTACCTGGCAAAACCAAGCATCACTCACAGCAGAACCTCAAAAGTCGATCACCTTCCATTCAGGGACATTTGTCAACTTCCAATTTGTTTGACCTTCTAAGCAAAAATTCCCATCAATTATATTTGGAATTTAAAATCAATCATTTTCTGTAGCACTTGTCCTCATTAGAGTGGATGATGAGCTGGAGCCTATCCCAGCTGAGTTTTAGTGAGAGCCTGTGTTTACCCTTGACAGGTTGCCCGCTATTTCCAGGGTACGTATAAACAATCAACGATTAAATAAAAAAAAAACTTTAAACACTCGGGTCTACTTTGACGATTGATTGGTAATAAACCTCACACACAAATATTTTAAACCACCACAGCTTTGTGTGTTCAATGGGCCAAAAGAAAAAGAAAGACACACACAGAAGGAATCCTTCGATGTCGACTGACATGAAGTCTTGTGAGGTATATTGATGGCTTGTGTAATATGCTAATGTCACACATTATTGCAGTTCATTGGCCTAAACTTGATCAACATTCCAAGGCAGCGTTTTCCTGAAACGTTTAGTTGCCCTCTCAATTGTATTTGTATATAAAAATAAAATAAAATAAAAAAATAAAATATATATATATACACAAAATATTAATTTAATTTAATAATAAAAATATATTAAATAAAGCACACAATATGTCTTATAGCCTACCAATCCATACCGACAGTACATTGTATCAGAGGGCCGCTGAATGGGGCCAACATGTACAAAAGTGTGCTTATTGATTGAGTGTTGTTCTCTTATCTCTTTGGGAGTGGCTATATTTGACTTGGTGGTAAAATTTAATACACTGCTACAATGCTGTAAATGTTTGCTCGAGCAAAATAATTCACTCTTTTGAATTGTGTTTTGTTGAATTTCTTTTTCTGCGTCAATTCCGATTTGAAATGTTGTACTTAAAATAATTTGTGGTTCTTAAGTGACGTTTTAAGCAAGTCTTATATGTTATTACATTTTCTGGCTGCCAATTGTGTGAGTCTGTTTGGTGTTGTATAATTTGCATTACTAATCATCATTTAATGTCTCTTAAAAGGCTTTCTCATCGATGTTATATGCCTTTGCATTGTCATCACAGTGCAAGCAATGTATATTGATTATAATTGGGAAAAAAATAAAGTTTCATATGATTACTTTGTTTTCCTTCATGATTAAAATAGTTGAATATGTACTTAAATGCTAATATCCCATTTAACAAGGATTGATGTTTTCTTCCTTACAACTTTTATCACACTATAAAAACATGGGCTATTTCTCTATTAGTAGTAGAAACACACTGATTTTAAATGTCCTGTCCAAGATGGTTAAGGTAGCTGGGATCAGTGTTTTCGTTGAGAGCCCTCTTTCTGTTTACTTGAAACCAAGCTCCTTGCTAAACATGTATCGCTTCACATCACAGCGGAGTGTGGACAATCAGTTTATTATGAAAGTATTTATGGGAAAATAATCAAATCCATAAACATTACCCTCTTACATTCAACTAAGTCAAACTTAATATCCAAAGTAACAAATTCGCAGAACCTTAACGGTCTTACTAAAGGCTCCCATTAACAACCAACACTGTACTTATGTGCCCATTTCTATTTGGCAGAGGCAAAAATGGCTTCTTTTAAGCAGTAATATGACAGTCAAAATAAAACAATCATACGCGTTATAAGTTCGGAGGTTCAGATATTCGACAAAGCAAATGAACACATAAATACATTATATATCAATATAAAGCATAACAGTGGAAATGTGAGCATACATTTTGAATTAAAAAAATCCAGTGCTTGGTCAGCTAGAAGCAAATTTGATACACGTTGAGTACCACTCATTTTGCCTAGACGTTATACAAATACTGCTTTAAAATTGTATAGCATACAACGTAATAACTAAGGAGATTCTGAATAATCAGTACAACCACATTCCTACTACATTTTAGATCGCCGCAAAAAGGTTTCGCCATGCTGGGAACCATGTTGAGTCAGTGATGCATGCATTTTGTTTGATCACTGAAAGACTTATCATTGAGTCATGTTTCCTTTCATTTGCCATTGTGTTACAACCTTGACGTCCACATTTCCATTGGCTTCTTTATTGTTGCGAGGCATTCATGGGAAAAAAAAAAAAGCCCTGATGCTAACATGGCTAAAATCCTGCCTCCTACACGAAAGAAGTCAATTTAGTGCGATACAACACACACACACAAACAAAATAAAACACTGGTAAACAAGGATGGCTACAAAAGTCAAACTAGGTGGCATAAAGTGATAAGAAATGGGTAAAATAAAATTAGCAATCAAGGATGTGCACATTCAAGAAACAGCCATCGATTGACTATTAGGCCTACCGTTTCGAATATGGCTGTAGCGAAAGGAAAAAGTAACACCACAACATAAAATGTACCCATATCAATCAATGCTTGCCTGCATACATTCATGCAGGACTTAGGAAAGAGACTATCCATAAAACTTAACCATGTGCCCTTAATGAAAGGCGCTATAGCAATGTATTAACTGAAAGCCCAGTGTCATCTGACAATCTTATCAGCAGTGATTAATGTGCAACACAAGCCACCCGGGACATCAAAATTGTGAATAGTCAAAACCAAAGTGAGAACAAGGACAAATGGTTCATAAATGCAAAGCATTTTGCACAACGTTTTATAACATCTGCAAGGTAGTTTCCGGTCAAGCTAATGGCAGAGTTAAACAAAAATCAATCTATGACCTGTTTGATACAGCATCCAGTGATTGTTTTGCAGCACTACAAAATAAAAAAAACAATAACCTTATCTGTAATATAAATAATGTATTTTCTTTGTAAAAATGCAGTAGAAAAACCGATGAATTACATAATTATCTGCATTCAATTAGTCTAATTTGCTTGATTTGTGATTTTAGTACTGTCCTGAAAATGATTGTTCTCTTTGTGGAGTATGAAAACAGTGCAGCCATGTGCAGCATGACATCCACATGGCAGAACTTTAGTCTCCTGCAGCTTGGAGGGGATAAGGCCCAACGCTTTACGAGCTCTACAACTCTACGTGTCTGTAAAAACAGAACATAAATCAACAGTTTCGTCAGCAATATTAGAAAGTGCAATCATGACAGCAATCTCTTTCACATTTACCTCTAACTGACTTTGCTGTCAGAAGGGATGAAATACCATAATACACAAAATTAAAATATCAAACATGCAGCTTTTTGAAATCTGTTATTTGTTCTTTCCATTTTCAAACAGTAACCCAAAATCAAAAAACAAAAAGTGACTTACAAAACAATCCACTGTTTTAAATTCAATTATAGATTTAAAAAAAATATATATATATATATATATATATACAGAATTAAAAAGCAGCAAGTTTTAGACAGACACAGAGCTCTTCGCATATATCATTACACAAGGATTAAAAGAAGAATGAAAACAATTGCGTTGCAAGTGATTTGCCCCAAGTCTACATTTGGTGACCCATGTGGACCCATGTTGAGAAGAGTATGAATTGACAAACTGCATTAAATGCAATTTTTAAAAAAAAAATATATTTTTAAAAAAGGGTGGGGGATTTGCATTGCTAGAAGTTTGGTTGTTGGGGGATGTGAGTGATGGGGACTATCACGACTACGGCTAATGAAAGCTTTTCTCGATATGCAAAGACAAATTTAGAATTAAATAGTAACAGAATTTTAGTAACACGGAGAACAAAGATAATTCAGTTTTAGAAGAAAAACTGGTTCCCACTTTCTGCTCAGTGTCAGCGTTCAATTTGTGAACAGCGTACTTCAGATTCAGATGAGATTCAGCCGCTGCTCAGCGGAGGGGTGGATCTACTCTAGTGGAATGCAGGGCCGTGGGACGACCCCTAAATCCTGAGACATCCTAAACTATTTGCCTTATCACCTTTAACAAAAAGCCTTGATGTAGCATCCATCCATCCAGTTTTTCAAAAGAACTACTACATAAACAAGGTAACATTTCTTGAGTGATTTTAGAGTGTTTCTTACATTCAAGTCAAAGAATTTTAAAGTGGCCCTTGCATCCTTCAATTATTCTGTATGCGGCCCGGACAGCCCTGCTCTAAACAATACATAATTGTCCATGTTATAATATGGCTGATGGATCGTGGTTATTGTGGCAGCGAACAAGCTAATGTATCTTTACTGATGCTCATTACCAAACCTCCGGGCATCATAAACCCAAATAATTGTAATATTGTGGCCTGTTTTTCATTCATTTTTTTATTTTTGATGTGAGCCGAAAATGTAACTATTAAAAAAAAGTACTTTTTGTGTTACATTAAAAACTTGGTTTTTTTTCCAATAATTAGTCATTTGTTGTTTTTCAATTGGCAATTGAAAATGGAAAGAACATATGATACACAGATATGATTACAGAGTATTGTACTGTATAATGTGCTGAAAAATGTGTTGAGTCAAGCTCGTGCGGACGCCGCCCCCGGGGGCCTGGGTGAGTCCTGAGGGGTGGGGCTCTCGGTCTCGGAGGCGCTGGATTCATTGTCGTCGTCGTCGTCGTCGTCGTCCGTTTGCTCCGAGCTGTGGTAGAGCATGAGAGCCTGGGTCTTATGGGTGATGGTGACGGTGCACGGGCCCTGCGCCCACGGCTCGCCGTCCACTTGCATCGGCATCGTGGAGCTTTTAAGGACCAGCTGGCGAGGAAAACGTTACCCGGTTAATGGCTGTGCAAAGTTGTTGGAGAAGTTATTCATTATCCTTTATATCCATCTTGAGGTCCACGTGCTAGTATGCGCTTTGTCCTCACTACTAAGACAATTCAGCACACTAGTAGAACAACTGGGGTGCACAAGTAGAATGATTGTATCTAACTCGTATAATTTTTTCCCCCTTGACTAGTGCCATGTTTGGCCAAGCAGCAGACAATTACTATGCTGGACTAGTAACACTACTAGGCCCAACTAGTAGGCATGTGTCATGTACTAGTCAACCCACTGATCAAGGATATCAAGCTAAAGGACAACTTTGGCCCACAAGTAGAACAACTACAGGTTAGTAGTGAAGACAAAACTGTGCACTAGTTGACAGCAGCATACTACTAGTGACATAAAATCCTATGTTAACATCTAGCGCTTCACTAGTAGTAGCACACATGGCAACTAATGCAATTTTGCATCACTAGTAACATGTCCGACTAGTATGCCAAAGTTGTCCTACTAGTGAGGGCAAAGATCGTACTAGTACATCGACCTTAAGATGGATGTGAAGGATATCGGATACATGCTTAAACCACTTAATGGTAAACCATTAGAGCATTTATTTGATATCATTGATAAGGAGGTCAATAAGTATGTGACACATGCCTACTAGTTGGGTCTAGTAGTGTCATTAGTGCAGCACAGTAGTTTACAAGTCTGGTTTAATTCTGTATTAGTAGGCCAAAGTGGCACTAGTAGTGAACAAAACAGTGAAACGCAGTTGTTCTACTGTCAGACATAGAAGCAGAACACTACTAATTCACAAAAACATCTTAGCAATCTCAATTTGAAAAGTTGTATCTGCAGCCATTGGGTATTTGCAAAAAAAAAAAAAAAAGGAAATGCTGAAGCAGACATTAAAAGGTCACCCAAAACAGTTGATTACAAACAAAATTAGAAACAACCAAAACATGCATCCCGTTACAAGACTTAATACAAGGGACTAAACTAGATTTTAAGTAACAATATAGCTGCTTTCAAAACATGCAAAACGTAAGATTACAACTGAAGGCATTAGTTGTAACTTGGAACATTTTATAAATAATAAGCATGCAACAGAATCCATGCAGCAAAAAAGTTAATACGTCAGTTACACATCGACCGATGTCGATTTATTGGTGATACGCTCGATACTCGATATTCGGTCGATATCAAATAAATGCTCAAACAACTTTCCTGGGTGCCACCATCCACTCTGCACCATCTACAAATTTGAAAAAATGTCTTTCCTTGATACCCAGTTGTACAGCTGGTTGAATAGATGCAAATTTCGGTTTTAATTATAAGCCTGACACACAAGCGGTTATTTCCTTTGTTTCGGATTAAACAAAAACTGCCTGTATTTTTATTTTTAGTTTATAAAACATTCAAACAAGGACAGAGTTTTTCTGAGATTGTTTTTCCTAGTACAATTCTGTGTGTTTTAGTCAATGATTAACAAGCTACATAAAATTCTCTTTTGATTACAAGTGACCTAAAACAAAATTGTGAACTCATTTGTTGCACTCCAACATGCATACACACATACAACCATGATAATTGGGATTTGATTCAAAACTTGTCTTGGAAAACTTCCTTGTACTAGCAGATTAAACTATCATTCTTATTTGAGTTGCTATTTCAGCTAATTCCAAACATGCCTTTCTTTTTTTCTTTTTTTTTTTTTAATGGGAGTACATCTATTTTGCAACCTCTCGACTTGTATGAGACCAAAATCATTTGGGAGAATACACCTCTAATATCAAACAAAACATAAGAATTCGAGCCACTGTCATGTGTGACACACGTGAGACCTCAGCTCATTTAGCATCAAAGGATTAAATATGCGTGTGCTTCTTGTACTTTTTGTTAACTTGTGCTAAAGAAGTACTATATGAGGATACAATTTGACTTGAGTAAGTGTTTCGAGACTTCCTCGGGAAATGCAATAGCCAATGTGGGCGATGTGGCCTCACCCTGACTGTGTGGGCCTGTCCCAGTCGTACTGGGTTAGCCAGCTTGACCTGGATCTGAGCACAGTGGAAGGAACCAAACACACCCATCACCTCCAGCAGACCGTCGTCCAACCTGCCGCACAGACAGCAAACGTCGCTTGTCGCCATGGGGACCGAACAACACGTGACATAAGCCCGCTCTGTGTCATGCTGATGCTTGTCTTACCGTGTGGGGGCACAGGGTTCGTCCCCCATTCCCTCCCAGAGTCTGCAGCCGCCCCCCCAGTAGCCAATGTTACAAACAATGATGCCCTCCAGGCTCGGCAACGTAACCCTCTCACCATCGAGCTCTAGCTATGATGGGAAGAAACAAACGCACATACCACACGATTTAAAACCAAGGCTGTGGGGTTTTCAGGACAATTCATTATGTTCGAGATTTTTGTAGCTTGCAGTAATGTAGAACTGTACGACGTCCTACTGAGAAATTGGCTCTCTACTGGTTTTGGCTCTCTCACACAGCAAAATATATATATATTATATATAATATAAAGTTAAAATTTTCTAAACATCACTGCAAATTAGGGCTGGGGGGGGGGGGATTTTTTTTTTTTATCTAATAACTCTGCGAAGTCGACTTACAAAATAGATAACCACAAAACTTCACCAGTACCAAATAAATAAATAAAATAATTCCGCCCGGACTGATGTTTGCACCGCCAGAATCCATGTTTCACACGGACATTTAGTGCAGACGGACGCAGTGTTGGGACAATAATAAACTATATAATAAAAAACTATTTTTTTAAGATGTTAGATGTTTAATGTACATATAACATGGTAATTATGACGGAGCTGAATGGTAGTTGTAGTGTTTTTTGACCTAAAATGGTCATCGTTAGCGCGCTAATGCTAATGCTAATCACGATTGCGGACCGTTTGGCATTTAGCTTTTTGCTGTCTCAAATTCTGTACAGCAAATTTATACCATACACTCAATACCAACATCTGCAGCTTAAGGATTTAAGTCCATTCCTCATAAATGAGAATAAAATGCTTGTTAGTAGTTAAAAAAAAAAAACAAAAAAAAAACGTTTTTTTTTTTTTTTTTTACATTTTTTTATGTAATAGTAGTGGCGGAGGAGATTATTGTTCCATCAATAATCAAGAGGAGAATCGATTCTAAAAAGATTCAAAAGTGACAGCCCAACTGCAAATGGCGACCGCGTTGATAAACTCAGTGAGGAACGAATAACTGACATCAGAGTATTATTGTCAAAGGCAGAACCTTTCAAATAGCCCTTGTATTGGATCTCAAGAGACTGAGCAGGGGTACCTAATATTAAGGCAGGTGAGAGTAACATTCATCCGTCCAACCATTCATTTTATATACCTCACGAAGGTCGCGATTGTGCTAGAACCTATCGCAGCCTCCCTCCTTGGGCGGGAGGCGGGGTAGATCCTGGATCCTGGACTGGTCGCCAGACAATTGCAGGGCACACACAGACAAACAAGTACTCACACTCGCATTCATACCCAAGGACAATTTAGAGTCTTCAATGTTCCAAACATGCATGCTTCTGGAATGTGGAAGGAAACCGGAGAACCCCGAGAAAACCAACAGAAGCACACCGAGAATATGTAAACAGATTCAAATCCCCACCCTCACGAGAAATGTTGGGCGGATGTGCTAACGACTCATCCGCCACGCCACCAGTTTGAAATTCAGTCAAAGACAACTATGACACATTTACAGGTGACTTCTGTGGACCAAAAAAAAAAAAAAAAAAAACCTGCAGTAAACATGACGTTTCATAGCGTAAGCAAAGCTGCTGTACCTCAATCCTTTTATCCAGATCTTTACATTCCTGCACTAAACAGTCCCTGGTGCCGTATAAGAAATACACAGCCTGGTAAAAGAAAGACAAAAAGACATGATCATGGGAGTGAAGTGGTGACAATAGATTCAAATCCAAAAACAAAGTTTTGTGATGTGCGGAATGCAAATGAGGCTGCTCTGACCTTGTTGATGATTCGACTGGTGAAGAAAGAGGGTGTTTTCTCACGATGTGTGTGGAAGTTGAGCGCCATCAGAGCGTCAGGACCCACAGAGAAGTAGTTGTTCATGGACAGAACCTGAGGTGGTCATACTGTCTGTTAAATGCACACTACTTTGTGGTAATGAGGTTTATGCTCATCATTAATACACTGATGACAATATCAGGAGCAACTTGAGTTTTACTAATAGTAACATGCTTAGGCAGTTTGTGTTGATGACATATCTACGTTACACCCTTTTTCTATTTTGAAAAAAATAGCAAAAAGAAAAACAAATGCACCAGCTTGTTTTTCTAGTTTTAGAAAAGACAACCAAGTAGAACATTCTTACTAAAAAATTTTAAAAAATGTGGAGGATACCTTCGTTTGTCTCATGTTGTGATGAACCACAACGGCAACGCATATAGAGTAATAACCTCGACCGTAACTACAACCACAAAACATTTAAACATTTCTCTGAACATGTCACATAACATTTTGAGAAGGTCAGACCTTGTGGAATGTATTTACAGCAGAAGTTATAAACTTCGACCCCCCCTCAGGGGCTCCAGTAAAGTCAAATGACGACAAATGGGCTCGGTGGGTTAGCAGCTAGTGTCCGAACCCACCACATAAAATTTCAGTTTCAATCAGAGCATGTTAACTATCGGTATAGCTTTATACTTCCCTATCACAAAGGTGCACCACTGGAGACTCTGTAGACCAAAGATTCCCAACCAGGGTGTTGTTGCACGTTAGGGTGCTGTGGGAAATGATACAATTTGCCCGAAAATTATTATTTATTCTTTACAAATATATTTATCTACATCCAACTATGGTAGCGGCGGATAGTGACAGGCAGAACAATTAAATTATCTTCCACTAGATGGCAGAAGGTATAATAAAACTGTGTATCCAGCTGTTGCCATTCATACTACAGAATAAGTAAGTCATGGCTTCCCGCGTGTATTATCAGTCAATTTGTGACTACATTGAAAGGAGATTCTCTATATTTCAGCATTCATACTTTTTGTGACATTTATATTTGGTGGTGTGGTGAGATTTTTTTTCATGTAAAATGGTTGCCTTGGGTAAATAAAGGTTGGGAAACAACTATGTAGACAGAAGGGTGCGGTCTGGTGTCCTAACCAACCAAATCAGATCAGAACATGTACATCAGTACCGTTACAACTTTAGAGTTTTCTACCACTAGGGAATGCCAATGGAGAGACCGTAGACATGCAGGCATAGTGTTACAGTATTTGCAACCTCCTCACTGTCAATCTGTCTCATATACTTAAATTTGAAATTGATCTGCCAAATCTTCTAGGACAGGGGTTTGCAACAAAAAGTTAAAGAGGTCCAGTTTGAGAGAATTTCTTGACGCAAAGATCCAGAAGATCATAATGTTTTATTTAATGATTGTGTGTTTCAGTTTAATTTGAGTCCCATAAAAAAAAAAATAAGAAAAAAAAGTGCTTTGCCTGGTACACATCTGACAAATTCTGCCACAGTTATCAAAATGATTAGCACAACTTTGTAATGTTCTTTCATTTACTAAATAAAAGTAGGTCTGCATTTCAAAATAAGAGCAAATAATTGTGTTCACACAAAGTGTTCAACTTCAGAAAAACAAAACAAGGGAACAGTTTGGAGTTCCCCCTTTTATGTTTCCTATTTCTCAACACAAGTGACAAACTCAACTTTATACATTTTAATATAACACATTTTAACAATTCATTTCACTTTCTTCCCCTCTTATATTCAACTCCACCACTTTTTCGCTCAGTGATAGAATTGCGCTCTAGCTTATTCTGCCAGGATTTCTGGCTTCTCACTTCAGATTTTAAGTGGCTAGCGACCCTGCTTAAAAAAAATATTACAAAAATAAAAAAGCCGGGTGGGTGACTTGTTGCGGTCCATAAAAGGGCGATTCATTTGTCAGAAGAATACACAGTGATTCTAATAGATTCCACACTCACCTTTGGTTTTCGAATAGAGAGGCCTTTGGAAGACACCTGCACTTTCCATCTGAAAAGGATTATGTAGCCAGTAATCACAGAGATGAACACAATGGCCAAACTGCAGAAGATTGTTTAGAATTCGAATTGCATAGGATTCTTGTGTGAATCCTAACAGTGAAGCAGTCCCACTAATGCTATTGTGTCCAACATTTTTCTCACTATACAGCTTGTTTTAACTGTGGTTAAGGTCAGCACCATCACTTAACGGATTCCAACCGAAAGAGCAAAACATTGGTTTCATTTATGACAGGTGACGTTATGCGTGTTTCTCAAATAGTGATTCAAAGATGCCATGGCATTTTTCTGTTTCTAAATTATCATAATCTGAGCAGATGTATTTTTAGAAACTGCAATTTCTTGGTAATAATGTGTTGCTTTTGGAAACATAGTATACACTGCTGATGTGATCTTAAGACCCCACCTGTCCATTTTGACCACGCCCGCATCTAGGATGTTGCGAAGAACCTGTTCTACAGGGATCTCCCCAGCATAGCCCGCACCCCAGCCCAGAGTGTGGGAAAGGTCATTTCCTGTTCCGAGAGGGAGGATGGTCACCCTTGGGATGAACTGGTCTTGACCCTGACCCAGAGATGTGCAGATATTCAGCCAAAGATTACCAAACCACAAAGATTGTCAATAACTATGAATCTATTGGCGCTTGGGATGGACATCTAAATCAATCGTTCTGAAGTTTCACTGTCAACAAAACATTTCCACCATTTGTGTACTTGAAAAGCTAAAACAGTGCACTCCCACCTTGAGCTTCATACCGTCAACGGCATCAAGCACCCATCCCACTGTGCCATCACCTCCACACACCAGCACCCTGACACAACCAGGGGGCAAAAGGGTGCACAGTTGAAGGGCCTTGGAAGGTGCAAGCTGTGACAGGTCAAAAACCTAAGAGGGAAAAGAGAGCGCGTTAACATTAGGGCTCCGACATACGACGTTTCGAGATTATGAATCAACCAATTTGCGCAGCGGCGTAGGAATAAGTCGAGACGCGGCACCAAAAAAACCCACCGCACTTACTGTTTTTCAATTGACTGTTTTATATGTATGGGCGAGAAGTGTTTTCATACAAAATATTTACAATAATTGTGACATTGCTACTGCATTCATGTAGGTTAGTAAGAGACTACGATGCTTTTCGACATGCATACAAATTTGGTTTAACTTGCCGCTGTAGGAATGGAACTGAGAACTGGCTCTAAAAACCTGCATACTCTGCAAGAGCAAAGAAATGTCTCAAGGTGCCAAGAACAAAAACAACATTTGTTCTGGCCAGGACATTTCATACTTCATGAGAACTCTTCACAAGAAGTCCTCATTTGGCCTGTCCACTGCAGCACACATCGCACGCCAAGCGTTGTATGTCTTGGCCGACAGAATAATAATAATCAGGGTTTGCGCTGCCCGTTCACCAACTCGCCAATGACTAACTGAAACAGGATGTGGCGAAGCGAATATTGCCCACGCTTCCTATCCTGGCGAATCAAAATTGCCTATGTCAAAACTCAACACCAAAGATTTGGAAAGTTATTGTTTAACTTCAACGAAAAAATTTTGAATTTGAGAAAATTCCATATAAAGCACTTAAGATCCTTCTCGAGGATTATCAAATAACAATTGAATCTATAACACTTTTACTTTAATGTTCTTATCATCATCATCATCATGGATCATCATCAATCATTCATTCATCCATCCATTTTCAGTACCGCTTATCCTCACTAGGATCACGGGCATGCTGGAGCCTATCCCAGCTGACTCTGGGCGAGAGGCAGGGTACACCCTGAACTGGTCGCCAGCCAATCGCATTCAGTTAAATCAATAAGTCAATATTCTACTGTAATTGAAGGTTTTTCTTTTTACAGTTCGATAGTAAAATAAAGTTTTGTTCTACATATCAATTCATCATAACATTTAGGGGTGGCCTACAGCAAAGAATTCTTATTTGTTGGCTATATCCAGTGTTGTGTTGGTCATACTATAGAATAATTTAGTTCTTGTGTTTAGGGAATAATGCAAAAGATAAACTTGAAAAATCACATGCTAAATCGCAACGGCAATATTTGTTTAAAAGAAACAAAACAAAAAAACTCATAAATAAGAGTATTTTCCCATATCGTTCAGTCCTACTCCTGATTGATGACTAGGTAATTTTAACCGGGCCCAAATCGTTAAAGCTTATTTCCTTCCCAGTGACAAGGACTGGCTAAGTGTGGCTAAAGGTTTAGCCACATAAACACGCGTGACTTTGTGTGGCTAGGAGATTTATATAATGTTTAGCCACATTGGCTAAGAGGTTTCATGACCCAGTGCCAACAATGATAATATTCCCACCTCTTCCCATGAATTATTTGCTATTTTTGAGTTCTTACACTCCTAAAATGGGGTACACACATACCAATCATTAGGCCATGAGCCCGATTCTCACCTACTGATTAAAGTCAGCAAAGGCACAATTATCTGACGTTCGATAATCTGATTATTATGACCGATTATCCTCTGATCTGGGGTGGTAAGATTGATTGTTTCCTCCCCAAGAATTGAAATGTTGTCAAATACTGCCTATCATAAATCCTTACGTGTGTGGCCAACACCAAGTTGTGTTGAGATGATGTGTGCGAATTTCTTTGTTCTTGCGAAGTATGTATAGACCTTAAACAGATTCATGGAGACTGTGGGAAATATCTGCTGACTAACCTGCACAGGGTTGAGGATGGTGCGAAACTCTCCCAGCAAAGCCTCCCCCATGTTATTTCCACTCCGGGTGTTCGCCAAGACCAACACAGGAGTCCAGCCACACCCACAGTCCATCGCGAGCTACAAGCAAAACAAGCACATGACACAAGTGTAGCTTAAAAAACTTTAGAGCATCATGTGGGAGTCGCTACTGCTGTTGCTGCTACATGAGCCCACAGCACACCCACCTTTGTATACTCGTCAGGGTGTCTACGGCGGAGCTTGTTGACTTGGTACAGATAGTGAGGAGGAATGATGAGGTTGTGGAACTCGCCCAGGTCACACTGGGTTGCATCTACCAGGCTGTCCATGCACTCATCATGCACTGTTGTCTGACACCACACACATCTAGAAATGGTGAAAAGACACACAGATGTATCAAGAACATAACAAGCAAGTTCTCTAATCATTTTAGCAGGACTCGAGACTGCGACCAAATTGGTCCATATGCAACCTTTTTTTCAGCTTGTGCGATTAAAAATGTCTTCTTGTTGCACTTGTGCGAGTGCATGTTTTAATGGTTGAAAGTCGCTCTGTACATGCTCTGCGAGAGAGAGAGAGAGAGAGAGAGAGAGCACTCTGAGATCATCTCAATCGTTATGAATTTCATTCGAGTTAAAAGCGACCCACTCCAATACGATTAGCTGCCTGCTGCAACACAATTGACTGCTTAAGACGCGCTATTAACACAACACCGTCGCATACATGCGCACCACATATGCTCGTCACACACTGGCTAATACGCGGTTATGTCTGGCCAGTGGCCACCACGTACCTATATTGACTACTGGTGAGCAAGCTAGCTAGCCCGCACCAAGACTTTGGGACTATGAATTTAAAGAGGCGAATTTTATTTTATTTTTTTCTAGCAAAAAAAATAAAATATTCAAAACTGTGTGAATAATCAAACCATACTTTTAAATGGTTGCGGTACACAAATGCGTGTCAATCATATGGTTGTGGTAATGGTCAAAATTAAGTGTTTTTTCTCAGGAAAGGTTAGGGCCCCTCACTATAAGAGCTGGCTGCACACCCCTGTAGTCGAACAAATTATCAAATATAAGTAAAGCCTTTGTGTGTTTTTTTTTTTTTTAAAATTTCATTTAATTGACCTGTTTTGTCTGCTAACGCTTGTTCACAGTAACATATTTTGCGACCAACTTTTTCAGTTGGTCACACCAGTGCGACCAACTTTTTCAGTTGGTCACACCAGTACGACCAACTTTTTCAGTTGGTCACACCAGTGCCACCCGTGCAAAAGTTAGTGTAGAGCCCTGTTTAGTTAATTGCAAAGGCTAGCGGAGCTAAACATTATGTTGAAAACTGCTTGGCCTATTTTCGTTCAACTTTGAGGTGAAGCACAGCCAGGCTGTTGATTTTAATGGAGCTTATTTTTCTGTTGACAAACAAAGCATCTTTTGAACATTTCACAACTAGTATTTAATGTACACCCACCCGCCACACCATTAGGTACACCTGCAGTCTTCTGTCCCTTTCAGACAGAACTCGCGGAAGCAGGAAGTTGTGTGTTCCATCTCATCATACATACAAATGTCTCTTTTCTTGCTTGCTTACAATAATATTACATTTAGGAATTAAACCTGTCCTGTTTTGGATGAACACTGAGACCCACTATGCTACTGTCCCCCCCCCCCCCAGTGTCGATCATGATTATGGTAAAAGCTAAGTATTTTTTTGAAGCGGTAATTTTGTGTTAATAATTTGAGAAGCGCGGTGCTAAAACAGTCAGATGACCTCTTCTGAAAAACACCAGCACACCATAATCCATCCCCCACCAAACTTTCCACTCAGTGTAGTGTGATGTAAACAGGTAAGACTCCGAGTCCCTCCACCTGTGAGAACGTACATACTACATCCGGGGCATCCCGTACCTGAGATCACAAAGCTTCGGCTGCGTTCCACACTGCTGCTTGCACACTATACAGTAGCTGGCCAGGGGCACGTTGCCCCTGACCCACCGGTGGGCCACTGCCCCGTCCGCACGGGAAGGGGCCATAATCTCCTTGCACGACAGCTCCCGGTCCGCCCGGCGCAGGCACTGCTCGTCAGCGCACACGCCGCAGCTATCGCAGAAGGCCCCGTGCATGATGTGCTGGGAACACACGCAGCAGTAGGTGGGCTTACTGAACAAGTCCGTGTAGTGCCAGCCATGTCTGCTCTGACGGAAGAACTGCTTCATGTGCGTTTTCCGCTTGGAGCGTTGGACGCTGCACCACAGCGTGATGAGGACCGGGACGACCACGGCCGCGGCGGTCCAGAAGAGCAGCGACCACTCCTCCCGCACCCCGTCCTCCTCCGCGGACATGGCGGCCGGGCTGGAAGTCAATGGCGCCGAGGAGCAGGAGAGGGACACATTGGAGAAAAGCGGGTGTTCGGTAAACAACAACCAGGCCGAGTACAGACAACGCACGTCTTCCCGGTGACACTCATGTTGATGCAGAGCTGCGTGGAAGTGCAACAGTGGAGCCCTTCCGCGCAAACATTTCCACTGCCACAATTCGCGGAAGTACACGTGACGTAAGGCCGACGAGCTTCTTTGCCAGGCCAACAAAGAGTATCAAGGAGGCAAGATAATGCCCTGACGCAACGCCCGACGCCGTATAAAACAAAGGCTGGAAAGTGACGGAAGAAGGGCGCCATATTGTTACCCACGAGAACAATACGTCACATTGCAATGCAGTTATTTCCAAAATTTCCGATGTGTAAGGGACAGAAACCTCTGCTGTTCAAAGATTCTTAGTCTAATCTGAAAAATGCATGCTAGTAAGATGACTGTCTTCTCAGTAGGGCTAGTTGTTAGCTAAATTAGCATTTTTTGATACTCAGTTCCCAATGTTAGCAAAGCTATGGGAACATGTTTCAATAGCATAAAGGTCGAGCTCTGAAACGTCAACATGAATTATGTAGTGTGATCTTCTGATTGTTTTTCTCAGGACGAGCACAATGTACAGGTATAAATTAATAAAAGAGGAAACCCGTTTGTGTGCAGTTTTGTTCCCCCCCTCCCATTGTGTCTTCTCTATCAATGACAGTAAAAATTTTCGAGTCTACTTTTTTAATCAGGAGTCGAATCAGTACTTCTACTCTTTCCAGTCTTTTTAAAAATTATTATTTATATATTATTTTGCATGTCAGTAACATAAGCCCTGATGTATGTTTTGTGGGTGGTGCATTACAGAGGAGGAGGAGATTTTCCCCCTTCACTCCTTTTGGACTTCAAGTCCAGACGCCAGAGCAGAACATATTTGAGCTGGAAAAAAACCTGTTGAAGATGAAGAGTCTGGTGGTGTTTTTGCTTTGCTTGGTCGTCTTGACCATCTATACAGGTAGGAACCGTCTGAAAATTATACTTGAAGGCACTCACAATTTACATCACGTTGTCTGTGCATTTATGTGAGTGAACCACGGTGATTAATATACCGTATGTTTATATTCAATCATCATACTTGATGTTTCAACTTTATTTCCCCATCTCGTTGCAATTTGCATGGCAATACCTGCCTAATTCGTCAACATTTGTGGTATAAAGAGCATGCACGATATGTGTTTCTCATTTTGCCCAAAAGCAAATCATCAGTCTTCACCAGGTAGTTCGTGTTTTGCCACGTTGCCGTGACAGCAGCGGCCACAGATCTGACCGTGTGTTGTTGACACACTGAGAGCTGCGTTCGAAAACCAGTCCGCCCAGCCGGATGGTGCTGCACGGGCCTGCCTCCCCGGGGAGTGAGGACGATGAATGGGCACTTTGTTACCTTTCAGCAAATATCCCACTTCCCAAAAGAGGCCTGGTTGTAGAGAGAAATAGAGAGAGAGAGAGAGAGAGAGGGAGGAGTGAAAAGGGGTGCATGGGTTGGACCAGCTTGAGAGAGTGTCAGTGATGTGTTATGTTTGCTAGAAACAGCGAGTGCTCCCTTCCCTTGCGACCGATGCTGAGGAAACTTCCAAAACACCTTAGGCCAAATCACAGCTCGCAGCAGCCAATGGTAGTAACATTTTTCTTAGTGGCCTTTACCACAAGGGTTGCTGGACAGGACAACTACTCATTATTGAGCAAACTATTGACAAAAAAATGCCTATAGTCCAGGGTATAAAACAAAGAAACTGTTCCTACAATGAGGGAGAAGAACTGTAGCATTATGTAGTCGGTATTTCAATATTGTGAAGGTGGGTTGCATTATACGTTGGATTTTCTTTTGTGTGTCTTCTCCTTAGATGCCAACCCCATCATCAAGGAGAGCTTTGCTAAGCAGCTTCTGCGTAGCAAGAGACAGGAGAGGCCCAGGAAGGCAGGCCACCCCGATGAACCCATGAGGGTGAGGCCCCGGGGGTCATTCAGAGTACAGGGCACATGTACAGCTGGCTCTTCGACACACGCTGATATTTGGCCTATTAACCTTTCTGACTTTTCTTTCCCATATCCTCTCCAAAAGCCTTTACTATTGAGTCGACAAGTACCTCATAACTGTTTCTAGTACGGACGAGGCATTTTTACGCAAATGTGTTTCCTTGGACATCTAGGGATTTAGGAATAACAAACATGTATTCCTAAAATAAGGTCCGGAAGTATTTGGACAGTGACAGAGTCATGGTTTGTCCTTTAAACATCCACACAATTAATTACAAAATATATTTTCAGGCAATCAAAAGTATTTTTAGCAAGATGACTTAATTGGTACATGTGTAATTGTAATACTTGGATGAAAATCGTTTGCAGTGAAGAATTGCATGGCTGAGCTCAGGCCATTGAATTGGCCATTGAAGAGTTTTGTATTTATTTTTTATTTTTTTCTGCCTTCATCAAGTCTTGAGTTGCTTTTCTACGACAACTGGATGGGATGATTTTGCGTTCCTGATTTTTATCCAAGTAAATGATGGCTATATTTACAATATGTGACTTTTTCCAAATTTGATATCCTGAAAACGAAGGCAATTTACTTGTCAGATATGTAATCTGGTCTAACATTATGCTGTGTGCATGTGTGCTTACCTGATTAAAGCAGAATATGGCAGTGAAGTCTGAGGGACAAGTCCAAGCATGTTTTTTTTTTAGCAAACTTTTTCTTTTAATCTGAATGTGTTTTCAAAATGAAAGCAGAACTTTTCACAGGTTTTTGTTTCATTGTGACTGTTTTGTATTTTTTGCCATTACTGCTATATGCGCAATGCTATTTTTTCTTGTGATAATGACGCCCCACCATTTGTTCATGTCCACGTCATGCAGGAGCACATGCTTCATATGCAGGCTCTGGACCAGAGAGCACAGGAGACCAACATGGAGCACTGGCTCAATCCTCACTGCTACCCACACTGTGACAGGAACTATGGATACCCTGTCTGATGATGAAAGGTCGCACCCCTGTGTCCTGTAACCCAAATACATACTTAACATAAATGTAGCCACCTGTATGAAAAAAAGCAACAACAAAAACATACAATGAACGACATAAATTCAATTGACAGGTGACAAAGTACAAGAGTTAAAAAAAAAAAAAAAAAGGTCTCCCTCTTGGGTGTACTCTGTGAATAAGGTTTCCCCTGATAGTGATTTATTTACACTGATAATAAAATATCAAATGTTAATTGTGTTCCTGTTTTTGGGAGTTAACCCCCTCGAAATGTTTGAAAGAGGAAAAAGAACAACGGGAAACTTCAAAAACTTTGAAATGTATTTCAGATTCATCCAGCTGCAATTTTGTTGATCACTCGAATTAAAATAATCCACACGTCAGCCACAAGATTTGTGGCCCACTCACACAGGAATGTGGAACTACAAGATCGTGTTCCTTTTTTTTTTTTTTTTTTTATTTTCACTCTTACCACGTTTGGAAAACATACCTTGAAAAGTAAATACATTTCTGTTTTAAGCAATGTAAGATGAATTTGTCTGAGACCAATAAATCATCAATGGAATGCCTCATCCCAGAATAAGGGAAAAATACAAAATACATTCAAATATTCACCTTTGACTAAACTAGCTGAACTACTGATGTTGTTTTAATTGTCTTTTCTCTGCAGAAAAGAACAGCGTCAATACGATAAAACTGGTTGGAAATGGAAAGACTTCCTCAAACGGATCCGTGAACACATGCGAGTGGATAATGAGTATATAATGTTGCTTGTCTAAGAATGCATGTTCGTTTCTTATAATATGTGTATTGCCAATTAGTATCATATAGCATAACATGGTAAACTTTGTGGAATGAGTGAATAAAAATATGCAAAATCACGACTCAATAATTGATTAAAACATGAATATAAAAATAGCGCAGTTGTGCAGTGGTAATTTGGTCTAAATGTTTTGTTTGTTTGTTGACGTGTCGGTCAAATCGGAGCTTTGCTCGTGCCTGGTTAATTTATGTCCGATTATTTTAAAGGCACAAAGGACAATAGCTGAGCTTTGAAATTGGTTGAAAGGCCGCCGCGCACGCACATGAACGTTCGCGAGCCGCGAAAATGCCCTCATGCGCGTGCAAGTGCTGAAATAAAGTGTGCAAAGCGCGGCCCGTGCACCATCACACCGCGGCAGGGTGCGTGGAATATTGCACCTATATCCGCTCAATTAAACCGTTTATTTATTCGGAAATGTCTTCAAATCTTCAGAAAAGCGCGATTGACTATTTGTAGTTACTATTTGACGAGTTTATATGTAGATATTTTCAGATTAGCGAGCGAATAAAAATAGGCCTGCCCTAAATTGTTATTGAATTTACGGAACAATTGTGGCCTTCTGCCATAGTTTAGCTAACAGTTGCACAGAATGACTAAATATATTGAATTATTGTATTTCCGTGAAGCTTTAAAAGATCTCAATGCATTGACGACCCATTCTTGTTAACGTGAGCTTCCGTTGTGCAATTTAAACAATGAGGCCGTTAACAGGTGAAAACGTTAGATTTATTAAAACAAGTTTGACACCGAGTGTTATCTTACCACTTCAATATGCATAATGAAATATGTTAATGTCAATAAACAATGAAGTTAGGCCTCAACAACCCGTGGTTTAGCTAACATTTAGAAATGCTGGACAATTGCAGCAAAGTTGGACTTTGAAAGCAACAGGAACAGATTAATACTTTCAACACAAAGTGCTTAAGAACAGTTTCAAAAAAAAACACTGTGTCCAATCTTTTTAAATTACAGCAAAATATTTCAACCCAAAGAATGGATTTTTATAAACAGAAAACAATTCTCACTATCTCCTATCATAAGGTGTGTGGGGGGGGGGGGAAGTCATACAATCCATCTTGTTATATTTTGATATTAGTCAAATGTACAAATTTTACAAAAGAAATGTATGCATGTATGAATGCATAATGTACCAGTGCATAATTGGAACAGGACTTCATTTAACTTTGGTCAGTACATTATGCCCAACTGCTTGATAGGCTATGTACATGTCATACTTTGCCTATGTACATGACATAATCTGTCTTTATAGATTACATTACACAAAAACGTCATGTAATAATCACCCTATAAAGTTCCGCATGATACTTGTGAGAGTGAAGTGTGGAAGTCATCTCTTGTCTTTGAAGAAGCCTTTTGAAGTGCTGCTCTCCTTGATGGTGACGGTCAGGAAGTTGGCGGTCACGTCCGTCACCAGGACCTTCTCCACGCTGCACAGGGACGGCCGCCACGTCACCTCGTCCGAGTCGACGTCGAGTCGGGTCGGGGAGGGCTTGTCTAAGAAGTAAGGCTTTTCCGTGGGCAGCAGCTGGGTGGGGCGACTCTGCTGCTTGGAGGGGCCTGAGCTGTTCTGAGTCCTGTGCGCGTCACTGCCTGCGTAAAGCTGCTTGTAGGAGCCCTCAGCTGTCATTGGCCGGTTGTGTGAATGATGGTGGTGGTGATGGTGGCGGCGGTGGTGGTGCCGGTGGTGTGTATGGCCGTGACTGTGGTTTTCGGGTTGCCTGTGATGGGACGCTTTGACTAGTCTCACGTCTCCGCTGCTCTGTAGCTTCAGCAGTTTTTGAGGGCTGCGGCTCACGAGCTCGTCTGCTCTCCTCTTGCCGGCCTCTGAGCCCGCACAGACGTCGTCCTGGAAACGGAGCTTGGGCTTCGGCCCTCTCTTTTTGGGTAAATGCACGAGGCCGTCGGCTTGTCGTTCATAGGTCAGATCCGGCGGGCCGACAAATACGCTCTCTCCTCGGTTAACAGTGCTGGGTGGGAAAATTGTGGGGACAACGGCTCTCAGGCCTTCTCTGGCCCTCGGAGTGGCAACTGGCTCTGCTGTGGGGTAGCTCATGTGCATCCCTCGCATTGCCTCGTTCCTAAACTCATAAGACTTGGCGCTATCTTTAACTTGGGCCTATTAGAAAATGAGACCAGTTAGAGGCAACACATACAAATATACAAACATTCTTACATGTTTATGGTTCAATTTTAGTCACGGTTTCTCACATTTCATACTTATTTGAACATGTTCCATTTCATGACATTTTTAATTTACATTTTACAGAGGTGTATTACTGTGGAGTAACCCTAAGAAAAACGCATGTTGAAAGACTTTTCGCTGCACAGGGAACCAGGCTTCAAAAGTGTAATTAGCGTGTGACACTGCTATAAAACGGACAATTACAGCACCAAGTTCCTTCCTGGACCTTGTATTCACCTCTGAACTTCCACTGACCCTGTTTAACAACACTTGTCATTTCACATGCTGCCATTTAAGATCGAGATAAACTTGAGGCTGGTTATCTATTTTCAAATAAGTAAAATAAGCTTCTTGTGGTTGCGAAAAGTAGTATATGACACAAAAGCATTTGTGTTTAAAAAACGTTTTTTTTGCCAGTATAGCTCTGTCTTAACGAGCTACAACAGAATTTATTGGTTGTGCGTTCCTAAAGCAGTAAATACCAAAGACTGAGCTACAGCACATTAGATGTGCGATATCAGGTGTGCTGTGAGAAATGACCCTTTTTTCACCTAAATGGTCTAAAAATGAGTCACTAAAAATAATGTACGTTTGTTCATCTAGCTACGCCAGCAACGTATGGTGACGGGCATCACAAATAATGCTCTTCGACTAGACCTTCGTATTATTATTATTAGTATTAATGTTTTTGTGACATTTTTGTTTGATGGTGTGCAGTGAGATTTTTCCTTGTGTGTGCCATGAGATCACGTGAATCCCAGGAATTATCCTAATTTACCTAATTGGTCTACAAATTATTTAGATGCTAAAAAGAATGTATGTCTGGTCGTATATCTATGCCAGCCACATATAGTGACAGGCGGAATAATTAAGCACTGGCGTTCTGTTCTATTTTTGTGACGTCAAATGTGTCCTGGCTCGATAACGGTTAGGGAAGCATCGGCTTCCAAGACAACACGCTCATTTGAATATACGTTCATTGTTAGGCGGCTCATTAAGTACTCGTCAAACGAACAAAATATTGCCTTTCCTTACCTTGAGGAGAAACGTCTTGGGTTTCGGTCCTCTCTTTTTGGGCCCGAAGAGCTCCCTTTCACGCTCCCTGTTCCCAACACACAACAGCGGGACGCTACTTTGACGTGTCAGCCGAGCAAAGTGCACATGACGACATGTTACGGTCACATCAACATCGAACGTACCTCTGCTCGAAAGCGGCGAACAGACGGGAGTCCAGAATATTTTCCTCCGGTTCCCATGTGCTGTATCTGTTGGTTTTTTTTTTTTCATTATTATTTTTCTCCCCTTTTATTACATGACTGTACATTCGGTTTGAGGAAGCGAGGGCTCGGGCGGACACGGCGTGGTCGTCGCGTTAGCCCCGCGAGCTCCACTCCCCCGTCGAGCTTGACTCATGCTAGCCGGGGCGAGCTAACGACGGCTACAACGGCATTGACACAACATGCGCCACACACGCACGCAGACAAGACAGAATAGCACCGAACCGGGCGAGACTTACTTAGGAGACCAGCCCTTCCATTTCACAAGGTACTCGAGTCGACCCTGCATGCCGTTACAAACACAACAGGCGTCACTTAGCTTGCAGGGCAACAGTACAATTACCCTACAGCGTCTGATTTAGTCAGACGGAGGCATGCGTACCTTCCTTATCCTGCGTTTGATGATCGACTCGGCGGCGAACACCCTCTCCCCGACGGCCGACAGCTCCATGTTTACTCCAGTGCTACCTACCGTTAGCTTGCTAGCTTGCTTTTTTCTCCAGTCCCTGCCACTCTGAATTCCCGACAGACCATAATACTCTCCAGCAGAGAAAGGACGTCAGCGCAGTTTTTTTTTGACGGCGTTGCTAAGGAACCGCAGTTGGTGGACCCACTACGACGACGCCTATTGGCTCAGCAGTTGCCACGTGATCGGGTTGCTAAGTGAGGGGAGGAGCTTTTTAGCTTCGGGAGAGCGCGATTGCCCGCTTGCTTCATGATTTCACATTTGGATGTTGGGTGAAAAAACGAAAATGTAAAGACAGTGACTTTTGCGTTTTCGGCCGTGTTGCTATTTTATGAAATAAAAAGACATTTTAAGCACATAGCATTAAGACCAGCATATTTGCGTCATACAATGACAATAAAGGCTTTCTATTCGACACGAGAAAAATAAGTCCTCTGAATTTAAATTGAACATCGGTTGCACAT
Organism: Phycodurus eques; assembly: GCF_024500275.1. Taxonomy (NCBI): domain Eukaryota; kingdom Metazoa; phylum Chordata; class Actinopteri; order Syngnathiformes; family Syngnathidae; genus Phycodurus; species Phycodurus eques. The sequence continues at coordinate 15,765,608 of NC_084530.1, forward strand.
AATTAAAATGTGTTAAACTAACATACTATTCTATTATTTTAGATGAGTGGAGGGGGAAATTGGGGAAATTATGTCCGTTTCCTATATTGAATCATGTTCAACCGATGTACATGATCGATGATGAGTTTTTTCCCCTATTCTATATGAGACAAGTATTTTCGTTTATCATTTCCATAAAGGCATTTCCATCCTGCACTGGGGGAAAAAAAACGGGTAGTCTATTTTTGGTTGCACGTGATCAAAATGTGTTAAACTGACGTCATTTTGCCCGCTTTGAAAATAATCAAATAATATTAGTTTAACACATTTTAATAATGTGTAACCGATGTACATATTCGAATTAACTAAAAAATACTTATTTTCAGAGTGACGTGTGCTCACAATAATTTTACTCACCTGGGTCCCTCTGATGTTTAAAAATAATACAAGAATAATCTTAATTTCGAGAAAGACGTCTCACGGCATCTCAGTACGTTATTTTTTTGCTAGTATATGACTTTTTTTTTAAAAAATGGTATCATCAGAACAGAGATGAAGGAAATTGAAGGAAAGTGAGTATTCCAATGGGTTGCTGAGTGCTTGATGCTTTTGGGTGTTTTCCTGCAGAATGATGCCACGAATGTGACCTCGGTGATTTTAAAAGACGCTCACAAATTTCATGTCGGTTTTGCTCCTGGTACAGCCCTACTGAGATGACTCAACCAAAAAAAAAAAAAAAAAAAACCTGGAAAGGGAATGAACAGCGGCTTTATTTGTTCAAATCATTCCAAGAACTGAGAGCGATACACAAAACATTACCGATTATGAATGTGGCAAAAATTGTCCAGTCGTTTTATACGAGCCTTAAAATAGTAAAAATGACGTGACTTTATCCCATTAATGAAGCAGCTTCCATTTTGATGAGATCGATCACAAACCATGCTAATTTGCCCATTTAAAATTATTTGAAAATTATATATATATAAAAAGAATAGGAAATTAAATCTAAAAGAAAAACGGTGGTAATAATGCTAAAAGTTATATTCTACTACTACCACTACTAAATAATAATAATAATAATGGTATGATGATATATTTTTTATTCTCATATATGTCTATGTTGTTTAATAAAAATTAAAATAGTCATTTGAATAAGACCCTTTATATAGGTTTCATATTAGGACGGAAAACATAAATGTTAAATATAAATTATAATAATAATTTCAATCATCCCGCAACCCTAATGAGGAGAAGCAGAATAGAGATTGAATGGATCTTAATTGTTTTTGTTTTTTTTTATTTGGAAGTTTTTTTATTTCTACGAATATAAGGGTTTTAAAATACGATTTTAAAATACGATGATGATTGTTTTGGGGGAAAGAGGGGCACACGTGAGATAAAAGCCAAAATTATGACACATATTTCCAAACAATACATAAACCTCTTTAAACTATAAATATACAAAAACGACTGTGTAACAGTAACACATAGAGTCGATTGTAGTACCGAGTGCATTTAAAAATGTGTTGTTTTTTTAAAAAAACATGTTTTCATATTGTGCCGTTTTGGGCACATATTTCTCAACAAATATTTTAAAGCAGACTAGGTTAAAAACGTTATACATTGGTTCATCGAATTCTTCAATTAGTTTCGAGTGTTGACGATGGAAATAGATTGTGCAAAGCGAGTTTCCTGGGGCACCGTTTGTTCGATGACCTTCCACAATTATCAAGAGAGCTTCGCATTTGAGTGTAGCACGTCATGATTTTATTAAAGCTGCACTTTAATGTTTCCGCCGTGTAATTTAACAACGTGGTTACCATTGAGCATTAGCCGTACCTTTTCCCCCCTACAAAGTCAAGTCCTTGAGCGAGGAGGAGGAAGATGGAAACAGATGCGATTGGTCTCAGTAATTAGAGTTGCTACTGTTTGAAGACAATTTATTGGTCGGCTTGTATCCGGGGTGAGATCACGTGTACACAATATGTGGAAATACAGTACAAACATGCAGTAACTTGCTACGCCATATACATGCAAAATGAGATACATTTGGATTTCATGTTGTTTAACCCACTGGACACAAAATGGATCTTTTTTTTTTTTTTTTTTTAACATTTCCCAAGTACGTACGTCAGTCTGCAATCATTAAATGTCGTTGAAACGTTTATCAACATGCACATGGACGTCCGCACTCATTTATAAATATTCACTCTGACCGTGCAACGAGGCAAAATTGCGTCCACGCGTCGTTATCTCGATGCACAGGAGCGCTGAGTGCAGGTATGTATGTAGTCGCGCATGGAGCACGCAGGCTGCTGCAGGCCACAGCCGTATAACTGTATGTACACACTGTACTCCCTGAAGCCACTGCAGTCACATTGGCTCGCGCGACCAGGCGGCTCAATGACAACTAAACAGTGGCTTTAAAAGCTCGATCCTTTCTTCTCTGTTCACCTGCGGCGACTCCAGATCTCGCAGTACACCGTCTCTTGCAGACATTTACATCTGTACAATTTCCAGACCTTAAAATAAGCCCGTGAGACGCTTACGTGCGTAATGTTGCGCCTTTCGAAATCTCAAAAGCCAAATGGAATGGTTACAACTACCCATCTCAACTCCCTACGGTTACACTCTTATGCATCCCTATTCCGATTATTCGCAACAGAATATGAACCGAACGTTGCTCGTTTAAAAGACGCCGAAGAGCAGGCCTTGCATGCACAGCGTGCATGAGATGAGGAAAACAAGATGACAACGTGACACTCAAGCGCAAAACAACGCGTCGGAGCTTTATGCAAACGAGCAGCTTCGAACCACCTTTTATTCGCTCGTCGAGCCTGTGCGGACTTCGCAGCTGTCTGCGCTCTTAAAAATTTTTTTAAAAAAACAACAACAAAAAAACCACGACATTCTGATTCCGCCGCAGCTGCTGCGAGGCGTTTTTCAGACACCACGCATGCAGGACGAGAGCGAGAGCGAGAGCGATGGGATGGCGCAGAAAGGACAGCCATTTTCTCCTCCTCTGCATGTGCGCACATCCGCGCGTGTGAAACACGTCGAGTGGAGGGCTGAGGCACAGGAAATTGCCCGCTTTATACACGCAGCGTTTGACAAGCATTTACAGATCACGTGCAGCGAAAGACGACAATGTCGGGCAACGCGATTGCTTTTGGGAGGTGGAAGTCGCTTTCCTCTGCATATCTCCCCTTTAAAGCGCCCTTCAGTTTTAGAGCGGAACAGCAACGAAGTGAAATGAAATAGGAAACCGCTGCTGCCACCTTGATCGAAAATACACCGTGCGTCGTGCTCTCCTGTCGCCACATGGCAGCAGTTTCGTCCGCCTGGTCCAGCCTCCTTGGTCCTTGCTTGATGCGTCAACATGTTGGCTAGTAAGCGACGGTCCAATCCCTGGAATAGTGTTGTCCATATTGCGCATAATAAATGATTATAATGAGCCACACACATTTATAAAAAAAAAAATATATATATATATATATATATATGTATATATATACGGTTACACAATAGCACATCCAAATGAAAAGTACAAGTGCATAGAGGAATGCTCACCATCAATGTAGGATATCAGTGAACATGCAATCCAGTGTAAAAATCCGAATATCAACCCAAAGACTAACTTGAATCTGCAAATAATTTTATTATTGCAAAAATGTTTAGGAAGCATTCGCTTACTCTGCACACAAAACATGAAAGTACATCACTGCACCCTCTGGATACAAATCACGTGTTGTAATGATTATTTCTGTGAAAACATGCCATATAAAGTGAGAGGCATTCAGTAAGATACAAGAGAACCTCTGGATATGCTTGTAGAATCGTTTTAAATTACCACTGTCATCAAAGATATTCAATAAGGGTTTGATATGTGCTTACGAAACACACGCAAAACCCGCTACACAGATGTGTGGGCCGCACAGAGCGTGGAGTCAAATGATGGATTACCCAGCTGGTGGTACGAATCGAATGGACTACACAGCTCAACTATTGTTATACATTTCACACAAAGAATTCACACTGCAGTGCTGCAAATCATAAATTAAATACGTACATGGTTGCACCATCTTAGAGTGGCCGAGGCAGTGTCAGACAATACCAACAGGGACAAATCAAACCATAAGCAACATTGATAAAGTTTCATTTGACACTCCTCCTCAAAAATACAAATGACACTTGTTGAAAAAGGTGCTTTTCTTATTCGTTTTAAACACGTATCCAAACAGCACGTATCTGTCCATGTATTCACACTTTTTGCTAACACGCAAGCACACACGCACACATACAGTGTATTTGACCATGTTTCAATATAAATTTCTTCTGTACAAACAATTCTATAAAGCCTATATTCTTTACAAGTGTTTGACTGTATACTGTAGAGAGCAGAAATTGCAAAAAAAAAACATTAACAAGAATGTAAGTGCATTTTCAGTTAGTTCTAACATTCTTTTCCTTGCTTTCTGAACTAAGTTTGAAATACTGCATATAATAAAGTCACAACAAATGAATAATATCATGCAGGAAATAAGCAAATAAAGAATCCAAATGCTTGTCTTTTTGAGCTATACAAAATTATATATATATATATATATATATATATATATATATATATATATATAAAACTGGTTCTGTTTGCACATTCAAGCCTTTGAAAATACAATTATATTTTATGCACATGTACACAGTTACACTGTAACATACTCCTTGAAGGTAACTGTGAGGCAGTTTGTAGTTATGTCTGTGATGACGATATTCCCAAGGAACGGCTGGAAAGAGGGAAACATCTCCACTTTCCCTTTTTCCTGGTCACCAACAAGCGACGAATCAAGCGTGTCCACATTTGCAATCTTTTGTGTTCCAGCCTGCGGCTGACTTTCAGTTTGCTCTTTCACTTGCATGTCGGTCTGTGTTCCATCCTGTGTGAGTAGCTCCGGCTGGCTCGCTGCGGAAGTGGCAACTTGAGGCCTGGACTTAACAATGCTCAAGTCAATAGGCTCCTCTTGATCGCGATCAGCATAGTCGCAGTACTGCAATGCAAAGGGACCCTGGAGGCCATTTTGGTGAGTGCTAATGCTTTGGTTGGGTGAGGAGACTGTGTGGCGGGAGCTTAAAAACCTCTTGTTACTCCCATGCTCCTTGCTGTCAGTGTCAGAAAGGTGTCGCTTTAATCCTTGAAATTCATCTTGGGTTGTTTTTCTGTCACTGAACGCGGGAACCGTAGTGTCCACAGGCAAAGAGAGCAGATTAGGCTTGGTTGTCAATTGTAAAGGCTGATCCTTTGAAAGCAGACACTGACCCCTGACCTCAACACATTTATCCTGTTCCGTCACAGCGAGCTTAGTTTGGGCGGACTGTTCATTTTCTTTGGTACAATCTCCCGTGAATTTGGAGACGGCTTTGGGTTTCTCTGCAAATCCATTAACGAGGCCAAGATGTTTGACCAGCTTCATCTTCTCGAGGTGCCTTTCTGTATTGTCTGCTCCTTGCGAAAATGTCTCGACAGACTGGGATTCACCATTTGTGACTTTTGCCGCCTCCATTCCATTTTCCATGTATTTGCTCATGACAATAACAATCCGTCCATTCTTGTTTTTGTTTTGCACAATTTTTAGTTTACTGCCACTGACACAATTATGCTGCTGTGCTGATGCATGGTCTTTAGGCTTTGCATTCTCTAGTTCTTTGTGACCATTGAGGTCTGCAGGGAGCTTTTTCAGCTCCATGGTGATGTCCTTTACTTTAGTCAAGACGCCTGAAGTCTTGTCCCGGAACCATTTTTGCTGCAGCACAGGGGGGAGATTGTACCCCTTAATAGGCTGCTCCGGAGCGTTGACCTCTCTGGGTTTTGCAAACACAGACTCGCACACCTGCAGGTCTGGCTGGTAGTGGTGGTGCTTCTTGGTGTTGAGCTGATAGTAGAACTTCTTGCCATTGGCGTGCGGCTCCGTCTCACCGTCTCGGCTCATGGGCTGGTACTGATGGTGCCTCTTGCTGTTCAGCTGGTACTGCTGGCTCTGGGGACGCAGCATTGGAACTGAACTGGTGTTGTGACAGCTGTCTTCTTGCAGGGATGACTCATGAAGGCCAGCAAGTATACTGGATCTCCGGGCAAAAGAAGGGACCTGTTCAAGTACACAATCATTAAAGAATAGCACTTTTGATCACTCAAAACATCAGAATGGAATTCAGTTGACCACACGCATAACATCGATTAAATCATAGTCTTGGTGAAGGTAGAAACTAAAACAGCTCTCAAAAAGTCTGCGGACCAAGTACACTGCTGCCAAGGCCCAACAATTGTAATTTGGATCAGTAATACATTTGACAACTTCTTAGATAAACTGAATTATATATTTACTAGCATTGTATTATTCACTGAGAAATGTCGCAAAAATGCCCTGTCAGTGAAAAAAATGTGTTCTTCCATTCAGTATTAGCTTCACAAGTTGTGCTGACAGACTGCACTTGATCTACTGTACATGGAAGGTATCCCCTGCACCACATAGTATAGTTCCTTCCTGTCATAGGCTGCGTTCGTCTTCACTTAGCCCCCCTGCCATTCACGAGCATTTGTTTCAAGTGTTTCCTGTGGCAGTGACCTCAGCTTGGAGGAATGCCACCGGTATGCTTTGTGACTTGTCACTGACTTTTTAGCACGTGCTACCACTGACATTTCCTAAGAGGAATAGAAGCAGTCCTTTGAGTGGTACCCCTGACCTTTGGGACGGATAAATGATGCGCTAAATGTGCTACTCACATTCATAAAGCTACAGCTAGTTAGGTCACAATTGCAGACTCAAAAACTTTAGCGAGCTAGCTATCATTTACATCACCTATTCCACAAAACTTCGTAGACGGGTGGTACACGGGACAAGAAATTACCCGTTACATTTTGGTGTACATTCCAGACAAATGTGCTGAGTAGACTGAGTCAGTTATTGGAACTTTTGGCTGTTACAGTCCGCTTGAATTAGGGTCAACAGAGTCACCAGATAAAGCTGAGGGTAATACAAAGCTTGTCGCATGTGGGAATTGGCACCACCTTCGCAATAAACATTACTGTCTAACAGGGCTGGAGTTCAGCAATGATTTTTTCAAGTTTAAATTTTGGTATATTTTGGAAATTACAAGGATGAGATCTGTAACTCACAGGAATGCATATTTCTCATTGGCCATGAAGAAGCTCACTGAAGTCAAATAATGTGTGTATACTGCATAGCAAACTGAACTGAACTGGTTGTTCACAGCAGTAAGAAACGACAGTAATGGAATACATTTTAAAGAACTGTCAAAAAGTAACTCACTATTCTGAGCTCTTCTGTCTCATGAAAGTCTCCACACTTTATTAAATATAAAATTCTAGTGTTCTGTTATAAGTTGTAATTCTTCATTCACCTGCAGTGCTATTTTCTTACCTGAACCAGAAGGTGCTTGGGCTTCGGTCCTCTCTTGCGATAGCCCATCAGCTGCTCTTGACGTTCCCTGTAAGAGAGAGAAACAGCAGTCGGTGAAGGAGACCACCTTGTTTTGAGTAAAGTTACTGTCGCATGGCAACGCAATGTACATTCAATTATCAATACTTGAGCCCAACGAGAGCTAGTGATCTGGAAAAGTGTGATACTGCAGTCTAATGAGCCTCATCCTTCCAAGAGAACACTCCACTGGTTTTGTGAATGTATCCAGGAGCTAAAGGGTTAGACCCTTGTTGACTTTTTTTTCTCCCCACTCTTTTCTCCCAAACAGTAACTCAATACTGCAGACAGAAGTGATGTCAGTCCCCTCCCCCAACCACTTCCCTCACATCTAATTACAGTGACGACTCAGTGTATTTTCATAGCCTGGTATTTGGACAATTTGGCTCCCTGGAGAGACATGCAATTAGTTTCAATAAAATCTCTCCTTTAGCAATAGAGTGAGAGCGAGCAAGAGAGGGAGGTAATTGCTAAAACAGACGGAGAGTGATGTCCATGTTAGCGTGTGACCTGCGCCTGAAAGGTTGCAGTGTGTGTAAGAACACACAGGCTTAGAGAAAGGCCAGTGACAGGTTAAAACAATATGTATGCATTGAAAATACTCAGTTGCACGTTTATGAGGCAAGTCAGTCACCAGACTTTTTAGCAGTTAGCCAGAAGTTAACCACAGAAGGCCTTCCACTAATGTGGAGCACAAGGAAGTTGGTCACAATTTGACATTGAAAGATCGTTTGATTTATGACTCCAATTTAGTTCAGTGGTAAACAAAAACTTCATTTCTACGTTCATTTTCAATAAGTTAGGCACAGATGAAGGCAAGATGCGTACCCTAAAGTCTCCTTCTTCCTCTCAGACAAGTGTTTTAATACTTCATGGGGATATTGGACTTCCACTGACAGAAGTGAGAACGCTCTCCTTCACATAGGTGTACGTTGTGCATTTCCAATGTTGTGTCAGCGCTAGTTAACTACGGAGGGACTAACGCAAAGTGTGATGCTGAAAGAAACAAACTAAAACAGCCACTTTACTTTGGAGACATGCTAGGGATAAAACACTTTTGTATTTAATAATAAATGTAATGTGTGATGATAAATGTTTTTTATCATCGTGGGTGCAATCAGTCACTGATGGACAAGAACTTTCTTCAGTAGCTAAAGAAAGCCATGTGCACTGAAGAAAGAAAGTAATAAAGTAGTTTTCCACGTTCTGTGGATGTTGTCGCAGGTGCATGTGGTGAGCGGATGGTGGGACAGCAGGCTGCACTCAAGCATGATAACCTGATGCTGACATGCAAAGAACGATCATGTGACAAAAGGCCTGTAGATGCTCCACTTTGCTCTGGTATGTCTGCTCTGACTTTAACCCCGATTTGACCCGCTGATGACACCGGTTTTAATCCTAATCCTATCCTTACGATGGTGTCGACTAATTGACGCATGATGCGGACAGTTCATCGTCAGCACTGGATTTTCATGGATGCTTGGCGAGGCTGCAAAGTTTATGCTATAAACACACAAGACTCTTGCTGAAAACATGTTGATGACTGACACACGTGAAGTATTGTATTGAAAACAGGAAGAGTAGGGACGGGAGAGTGTAAACACGTTTTGTCATGTTAATGCGCGTTGGGGACTTTGACACTTGTAAGGCTGGTTTGTCCAACTTGAAGAGAGAAAAAAAACAAACAAACAAACACAAAAAAAAAAACGTACCTGTCTTCAAAAGCATCAAGCAGCCTTGGGTCCAGAATGTTCTCCTCTGGTTCCCATGTATTGTACCTGTTTGGAGAGGAGCTCATTAGTGGACAAACAAAACACATCAATACTAGCAAAAATAGGATTTTTCTCGATGTATTGGTAAACATGCTGAAACACACGCAAGCCTGTGGATGCATCTATAATGAACCACAACTAACTTAGAAGGGCCTGCCAATGAATGTCCAAATAAAGGCGCAGTGTGTCTTTAATTGGGGCATTGCGTGCATTGTAAAACCGCATCCATCATTTTGGGCTAAGGTGCAAAGATCCCAAAGTGATTCCAAACAAGCACCCATGATCCCACGCAGTCATTCGTGTTAGAATGTGATAGTCGCAGTAATCATTGCTGACGGTTGGGGGTCACTTACTTTGGGGACCATCCACGCCACTTGACCAGATACTCAATCCTTCCCTGTGAATAGACACATAAGCAGACAAAAAAAAAAAAAAAAAAAAAAAAATGTAAAAATAATAAATAAATAAATAAAACACGCTAATCGGGTCATCTTTATAAAAATAATCATAATAATCACGAGTCGTCAAAACATATAAAGAGAAGAAAATCTTCGTTTCCATGTGACTAACCTTCCGGCTCCGCTTCTTCTCGATGCTCTCCACCGCAAAGACGTGCTCTCCCGCGGCGGGAAGCTCCATTTTCACATTCAAGTGTAGCGTCTCCTGTTTTTTTTTTTTTTTTTTTTTAAATTCCCTGGTTTCTTTCGACGTCCGACACCGTATCTCCTTCAAATGAAAAAGGACAAGAACACTCCTGCGCATCCGTGGCTTTGCCCTCCGACACTCGCTGTGTGCAGCAGTGCAAGCTGCATGCGGCCACAAAACACTTCATGCAAATCGGCGTTAGTGGCACGTCAGAGGAGGGGCGGGCACAAGGGGGCGGGGGAATTTGGATGCTGATTTCACGGACGCTTGGAATATTAAAAATCGTGAGCCAACACTCCAAAGACTAGTCAAGACAAAAACAACAACAAATAATAATAATAATAATTATTATAATAATAAACGCTTTCACAGTAATACATTCAAGACGGATTATACTGTTGCTTTTTCTCTGTTTTCTGAGCCTGTGTCATTGTTTCTTTTCTAAATGATGTTTAAAGTCCATGAAAAGTCTTCTAAATTTGACACAACACAGAGAGGTGTTGTAAAAAAAACAAACCCTGCCAAATTTGAATGATTCAAAAAAATAGCCCGGTACATAAAATGAAGCCTCAAAATTGTGAAAAATCAAGTCAGTGTCTTCGCTCTCAGACACTGTGGTCGTGTTCGCTGAATGTGGTGGAACCACATCTGCTCAACTGTCAACTGTCAGTCAAATACTACTACTGTGACCTGGAAAAATGGATGCTACTTCATTTAGCATCTTTCTTATGCCTGCACATAACCACACGTTTGAGAAGTGACAATATATCCACTTAAAGCCTCCGGTGATTGGAATATATCCTACCGGGTCCTCATGGCAAGAGGCGCTCTAAAGTGCCCACGTCAGCCTGGAGCACTGGTCCACACACTGGCTGTCAAGTCTGACTTTATTTTTGTATCCCTTCTTTTTCGCGTCTGCCTTTCTCACCGTGATCAGGGGTGGGTAGTAACGCGCTACATTTACTCCGTTACATTTACTCAAATAACATTTTCGATAAACTGTACTTGTCAACGTACTTTAACTGCACTGTACTTTTTACTTTTATTTGAGTATTCATGTGAAGAAGGATGCCGTTTGCTACTTTTATTTATCCATTCTTGCGTGTGCGCGGCTATTTTTAGACTCCATCTTCGACTTCCGCATACGGCGCCCGTTGCGCTGGATTGACGTTACCACAGTGACGTTTGACTCATGTCCACCAATCAAACGACACAAGGCAGTCACATGACCTAGCCTTTGCGAGCCAATCAAAATTACTAATTTTTGGGGGGGATAGCCGCGCGAGTATGTTTATTTTACAGACTTAAAAAAAACAACAGCTTTGTCATGCAGCTCTAACATTGTGACTACCCAAACCTGGATATTTCACCCCACTTCTAACTTGAGCATACACCTTGTGGTAAGTTGTAGATGTTTGTATTGTTGTTTTGTCAGTGGATATGAAAACATTAGCTCTATCCCATGGTGTCGCAGATGCACACGCACACACAATCATTAAGTCTGGTCAGCAAACAGCTTCTTCATGAAGTCATTTAAGTGAATAAAGCAAATCCTGTTTCTGTAGGGCCCAATGGATGTGCTGTTGGTCTTTGGGCAATTAAAAATTGAAATGGCGGCAGGTGTGTGTCGACTCCCATATTATTATTACCCAATTATTGTATTTATTTTATTTGCTGTTCTTGGTCTGATTTTAGAAAGTTACTCTTTACTTGAGTATTTTTTTAATTGAGTATTTTCTTACTCTTACTCAAGTAAATATTTGGATGACTACTTTTTACTTTTACGTGAGTCATATTATTCTAAAAATAACAGTACTCTTACTTGAGTACAATATTTGGCTACTCTACCCACCTCTGATCGTGATGTGCGTGTACACATGGCCAACAACGAGGCGCTCTAAAGTGGCCACACCAGCGTGGAGCCCCGGTCCACATGCTGGCTGTCAAGTCGGACTTGTTTATGTTTTTTCTTTATCCCTTCCTTTCCCCGTCCTGGTGCTTTCACCTTTGTCACGGTGACTCACTCACGGCTGATACTGAGGCACTCTAGTGACCATACCAGCGGACTAGCCGAAGGGAATTTTTTTTTTTGTGGTATAGGCATAGCTAGCTAGCTAGCTAATTGCAATTTTTGTCGCAATTGTTCCGAACAAACGCTGATCCAAATGAAGGTGCTCAAGTCCTCATATAATGGGGGAGGGGTGAGACGTGCATCACTGAGCCACGAGTTGGCCAAGCCCCAAAAATGTGTGAAAAAGAAATGATGAAAAATGTTTTACACTATATGTACACAAGTGAGTACTTCATAGTTCTCAGTGTTTGCACATTTTTAGCAATTATCTTCAAACATGTGTAATGTAGAAACAAAACTCTGAATTCACTTTACAGTGTCTTTAATTCAAAGACACCTTCTAATGTCTTCTCGTGCTGCTCACAAGTTCTCCAATTATTCCTATTTGCTGCTTGTTGTGTGACAAAATCACATAAATATAATCTATGTGTACAGTAATCCCTCGTTTATCGCGGGGATTAGGTTCTGGACCACCCTCGCAATAGGTGAAATCCCCAATCAGCGACCACATTTTTTGGGGGGGATTATTTATGCATAGTGTAAAGCTGTGTGAACCTCCCCAGTTCCAATACTCTTATTAATCTTCCCCACAATCCTATTAACTGTTACCAAATTTATATGAACACTTTTTCTTTACTGTTAAACACCTTTTAAACTCTTAAACATACAGTAATGTATGTTTAAGATGTATGTGCCAAAATCAGGCACATATGACACAGGAGGGCATCCAACGTACAAACTGTGCCAAACAAAACACGCGGGCGACCCGCTGCGGCAACCCCTGACAGGACAAGCCGAAACTAACACGCACACAAACGGTCAAACATACAAATATAAAATGAAAACACTCGCAAGGAGCATGGACTAGACACTAACACTGAACAAACCGCGTGGTAAATGCCCATTCTGAGCCAGAGTCAGCGCCCCTGACGTCAACCACATATCAATACATGAATACTATACAGAATGTGTGTGACTTTCGGGGCCATTAGGCCTCTCTACCTTATTAAAAAAAAAAACAATTGACATTATATTTTATAATTGTATGATTTGATATGGGAGTAAACTGAGGTACGGAACAAATTAAACTCGTAAATCAAGGCATCGTAATTTGCAAATACGAGACAGAAACTATTCTATTTCTCTCGTGTTCAGCAGCAGCCGCGTGAGTGGTAGTCCAAAATACGAGCTGAGGTGAGACACTGAACGCATCAAGATAACTGGCTCCCCCAGTCTGGATGAGCATGGAGATGCTGCAGGAGGGCGCCATGAATAGATTAGGTGCCGTGCACGGCCTGTGCGCGTTCTACACGTCTACACTACAACGTATTACGCAGAAGCCCTTTTGCCGTCCTGCCTATCTCCATGCGCGAGTATTGGCTGATCGTGCAAAACAAATGTGCACGATGTTAATGCCTTTAAATTAGACATAAACCAAATACTTGCAATCATGGATCAAATGCCTTGTCTGTGACGAAGGGAAGAATATGAAAAGGTTCAGGGATATACAGTTATTTTGCCTGGTTCAATGTGCGGGGCGGGTCGCTGTTGTGTGCGCATGACAATGACATTTCTCTCGGCACCGCGTTTCGCCAATTTTCTGTCGGATTTTCGTCGTGCTGCGTGAGGTGTAGGTCATGCAGGATCATCCGGCAGCCTCTTTCTGACCCCGGGAGGACGGCCACGCGCGCACCTAACGAGACATGGTTACGAAAATTGTCCTTAAATCTTGTAGTTCAATGTTATTAATACCGTCGCGAGAGACAGTAAACAACGCCAGAACCTCCGGAAGCCCACTTGCATTGCTTCCAACAATCAAATTCAGCAGCGTAGGGGTTAATGTGGAGGCTACCGGCAGGCTGCAAAGCTCGGCCTATTGCAGCGAAGCACGACTTTCTTTCCTTAAATGGTCATGGGCGAAGCTCGGCGCTGGATTGTAGCACAGGGCCGACCGTTGCACTTGAACTATCTAAACGTGACGATGTCTATTTTCGACAGTCGCACACGCGGATTTTGCCTCCACCGAGTTTTGTGTGGGGCGCGCGCGCCAGGGTCCGCGCGCATTGCGATGCACACACCCCGTTTCCGTTCATTTGCATTCACGGCACATTTCTTATTAAAAATAAAGAAAGGAGGTGCGTGTAATAGGTGAGATGCGCTTTTATCGCTTCCTCCTGCCTGCGCCCGCTGCCAATTTCTGCTCAAAATTAGCAGCCAAAAAAAAAAAAAAAAAAAAAAAAGGAAAGTAAAGTAAAGTTAAAGGAAGTTTAACTGGCCTACCATAAAATTGAACGTTACCCGGTGCCAACCAAACTGCTGACATTCTTCAATATCGCTTCGTTATCTGATCCGATCAGGTAGTGAGAATGCACCTGTACAGTGACGCTTCCTTGATGGTGAGATTTCACAATCACACATACGTTTTGTTCTCTGTCAGATAATACTGTAACCGACGCAACAATCCGTATATCAAACAATGAGAAGATCTGCGTTCTGATCATGAAAATCTGTTCAAGTCCAAATAGATCTTTTGGAGTTTGTTTCTTTGGGGTGCGGATATTATGTGACATTCTTTCACACTCTAACCATGCAACAAATCTTCCCTGTCTTGTCTTTATTTTACCTTTACAGAACACCGTTTGCACAATGCAATGTGATGCCACAAGTGCTGCACGATTATGTATTGGGCACTACTATATAAATCGTCAGCACTTTGCAGTTTTCGGATTGGTTATATAAAACTGTTAAGTAATCATGAATAAATGTAAATAAAATGCCAATGGGTGACAAGTGCAAGATGGCTCATAAAAAAATCTTCTGAGAGTGTTTAGAAATTAATTCCTAACCAGTGTCTGACTTTATGTAAGACCCGAGTCAATTGTGGTTTTGGCTGCATTAACAGGGCAAACAATTACAAATCGCTTGGTGTAATTTAGCAGCAGTTGTGCCATTGCTAACGACAACCAATATACTAAACTTTATTAAATTCATATCTAATGTTGTGGATGGTGACTATATTTCCATCATTCTCCTTCTTCAAAAAAATAATGTTTTGTTTACGGCTTTACTCTTTATAAACCAACAAAGCATGTAATTGCTTTGCGGTTTCCTCCCATTTCATTCCAGGAGGAAATGAAGGGAACATTTGATGCTTATCAGTAGGAGCAGTGATGAGGAGAACGTCTGTTTTAAGTCTATCAAATAATGTGTGAAACCTCAAAGTAGTCACAGGTTGTAAATCTGATTTTTGTGGCACATCTATATTGACAGTGCAGAGGATGAAGAGCAGGTGTGGTGATCTTTGAAAAAAAAAAATTGGTCCTTGCCTGCATCACAGCCCTGTACAGTCGATCAGCTGACAGCTGTTGCAAAACAAAGGAATGGGAGGGTTGAGGTCATTAGGAACAGTTTGTAACAACATAGAGGAACCAAAATGCAAAAAAAATAGTTAAGAGCTGGGTAGCATGGTAGGAAAGTGGTTAGCACAGCTGACTCACACTCCAGAAGAACCCAGAAGGGTTTATTTGCATATTCATTGCTGTCTGCAGTCAGGTCGACATTGTAAAAGAGAAACTATTCTCAATTATATTACCTTGTTAAATAAAGGTCAAATCAATCAATCAATCAATCAATCAATCAATCAATCAATCAATCAATTTTCCTCCCACATTCCCAAAACATGCGGGTAATTGAAGACTCTTAAAAAATTGAGTGTGAATGTTTTTTATATATATATAAAATATAACTAATTGGGGGCGGCACGGTGGGTGACTGGTTAGCACATCTGCCTCACAGTTCTGAGGACCCGGGTTAAAATCCGGCCTCACCTGTGTGGAGTTTGCATGTTCTCCCCGTGCCTGCGTGGGTTTTCCCCGGCTACTCCGCTTTCCTCCCACATCCCAAAAACGTACGTGGTAGATTGATTGAAGACTCCGCAGGTGTGAATATGAGTGCAAATGGTTGTTGGTTTCCATGTGACCTGCGATTGGCTGGCGACCAGTTCAGGGTGTACCCCGCCTCTCGCCCGAAGATAGCTGGGATAGGCTCCAGCACGCCCGCGACCCTAGTGAGGAGAAGCGGTACAGAAGAAGCATGGATGGATAACTAATTAGGAATTTCTCCCCTTTTAATTTACAATAGCTGACACATTTCCAAGCCTATTAAAGTGTTTAAAATAATAATCTATGGGGTCTCAACCTTCTGTTTTAAACAGCATTCGTTATTAACAATAACTTCATATAACGTGTCTGTGTAACGGTGGTGTTCTGCGTGGTCCAAGCAACGTTGGCCTCAAACCTGTGCTGCCACCATTCTCACCTGTTGGGAGTCAAGTGCGCTAACCGCTAGGCTAAAATCCCAGCCTCGTAAAATACCGGGCGTAGCGACTAGCGAATGAGGTGCACTAACATTACTGATGTTTTAGTTGTGCTATGTACAGTATTTTGTAATTACCTTAAACAAGAGCAGAAGTGATGAATAAAGGATCAACACACACACACACACACACACACGCACGCGTTCATCTGTATTGATTCCCGCAAGCTAGCAGCCAATGTTAGCAAATATAGCTTAAAAATTGCAGAGGTACAAACACGTAAAAAATAAATAAATAGTAATTCCAACAGATAGCGAGTGAACTTTCACAAGCTTGACTTGACCGGAAGTTGACATGACAACACGGAATGCCAGAGTGCCTTGTGCATAGAGACGGGAGCCATGAGAGGCTGATGCGACGTCGGCGAGCTCAGGGCGCTGGAATGTAGCTACAGTTTGATATTTTCCTCTATTTAAGTAGAGTGTTAAAGTTCCAACTGCGCATAATGTTACAGTGGTTTACAATAATATCAAATACACATTTTAGGGAATTTTTTAAAATCTGCTTTGTTTTTCATGAACATCTAGGCCTACTCTGCGATATGTATCATTTTAACGTTGGTCATGATGGTGGTACTTAGTGTAAAAAGTTTGAGGCAACACACGCATGTTTGCCATTATTCTGTCAAACTTCCACAGTTGAACAATCAGTTCCATCTCATTGATGGACTTTGAAGTTGGTCCACTTTCAAAACTAAATTGCTCATAGGAAATGATGTAAAGTGAATGAATTTGTTCCAGGGTCAAACTGTCGCCATCACAAAACCTTTATTAACTGAACAAGTAATGCTTGGTGTCAATATTTTTTTACTGTCATATTCGTTTAAAGGGAGGGTAACCTCTGTCAAATAAAACAAAAATAAAGTAAAGACACTTAATGAAGATGAAACGAGAAGGTTTTTGCAGAGCGATACTGTGACCTGGAGGTGTTTTACAATTATTGCTGGAATGACCTAATTGTGTTTCTTTTGATAGGCAGCACAAGAACCCATCTTGACCTTTGTGTTTTGTTTTTACCATGTATTGTTTATATAATTGGTTGTCAACATGACATCTATTAGGTGAAATTAATTGTATTGCTGAAATTGTTGCTTGTTGACCACTGATTTGTTTGGTTATGTAAAGAGCCAATAATATCGGACAATAATAAGAAAAAGCTTTTGCAAGGCATTCACAGTCACCAAATAGAGAGTACAATACATAGCATACAGTGACATATTGACGCTGTAGCTCGTGTTTACTCATACTACTCGTTCAAATTGTGGAATAGGGAAAGATGTCAGGCAGCCTCTCATCAATACTCATCGGTGATCAGAAAAGTGCTTTTGCTTGTACGTCAGAAGCAGGTAACAGCGTTGACTATGTGAGCTGTGACCACAGCACTTGGCTGACTCACAAGCAAAGACGTGCACATAATGGAGCCTTGGGCTTGTTGACGTGGCCGAGGCGCACACACAGAAACGCACGCACATGCACACATTTTACGCACACTTGCTATGACGTGTTCCATTGAGTGACTCACTGACAATCGGCTGTACCATATGTGTACACATATGATAAGAGATTTTAGTGTTTGGTTTATGACATCACTTACCATCCCCCAGCTGCATATTAAGATGAGGCCAACAACGACAGTCATGTTGTTTTTCTCTATATGAAAGGAGTGCAATTGTTTTGGAGTCACATGAGAAGGGTCCTGGTTCGCTGTGTAGTGCAATGTGCTTCACATAGGAGACACTGTCTGAGTCTTGTTGGCTTTCCATCCATCCATTGTCTTTACCGCTTATCCTCACTAGGTGTAGACAATTATCAGGTTTGAGATCAACAAGGGTCCATGTCATGTGTACACATTTGGACTCGCAGACCCTCAAACAAACTGTGACCATTCACACATACAGAAACTCAAGCGTGGATGCAAAAGTGTGCGGGCAAGGTATTTTACTTATTTTAAAAGAAAATTAAGATTAAAATTTAGGTTTGTGAGAAAGACTGCCATGAAGGAAGGAAGGACTGGTGAGCTACAGGAGTGAGAGATAAAATGGCAAACAGATTCAAACTATTTTTCAAAATATTTTCTCAGGCGATTTGGAGCAAAGATACTGAGTATTTATGCCGGAGGAATAATAATACAATACCAAAAGCCAAGGTGTGGCGGAGGATAGTGCCTCAGGAAATAGCAAGCAAAAATATAATGTCATTTTTTGGGCAATTAGACTGCAACATATAAAAGTAAAGCTTTGCACAGTTGATTTGAAATTTCATACTACCCTAAATTCAATGAGAATGAATTTAGGGTAGTATGAAATACCAGATGCCTTATTTAACAAAACAGTTTTGCTTTCGGCATACTGAAACAAAAACTCAACACATACATGTCGCCTTTATTATTTAACGCTTTAATGCTTCCAAATACAGGGGAACAGCTTGGAGGAATTTCCATTTTCCATGGCTGTGCCCTGTGTCAGTAGTTAAAAGGGCATAACAAAAATTCGAGGCAGTTTTGCAGTGGGAAGGGAAGCATATCGTTGCTGTTGGGTGGAATTCTCGCACCTCCAAGATGCATGCTTGAGTTTCCAAAAAACGCTTTGTTCAAGTTGGCATTTTACCTTATATTGCTATCATATACCAAATCATGTTCATTCGCTAATTTAATATGCTAAGAAGTGGCTAATTTATTATGCTGTCATTGATTAAAATGGTAGAATACATGGCACCAGCACATCGCCCACACATCAAACGTGTGCTCTCACGCAAAGCCGGCGATCGTAAAAAAAGCCTTCGTCATAAAAAAGACGTCAGAAAAGCAAACGTCTGTGTTACATCGTCTTCCTAAACTCTTTTTCAGAGGTCTAGAGGCATGAGTGACGCAATAAATAAAACAATGAGATTACTAAACAGCATAGTTTAGTAATCTCATTACTAAACTATGCTGCAAAACAGGCCTACTCAAATGCATCAAAACTTACTATTTTCACTTGTTATTGTCTAAAGACATCCAGCCAATATAGGGAACACATATTCCGCACGCCTTCCGCAGAATGAGGAAAGAGGTGGGATTTTACAACACTTGCCAGACATTTAGCGTGTTCAAGAGAGTTAATAAATTTGTTCTCAAGCTAGTCACCACTTCAAATTGGTTAATATTGCTTAAAAACAACAACAAAAGTGGGGACGGGCGGCACGGTGGACGACTGGTTAGAGCGTCTGCCTCACAGTTCTGAGAAGCGGGGTTCAATCAAAGGATAGGTTTGTCTAAAATGTATTGGTAAGATAGGATTCAAGGGGATTTGAGGGGAATTCAAGCGTGGAGCTCAACCCCTCCTGTAATATTTGACATTTTGTCATTTAGCATCATATTGTTTAAAAGGACAGTTTTATATGCTTTATATTATATTAACTTAGTATTTGATACAGGGGAACCTCCAACTACAATATGTTCTGTAATGCTGTGTGACTTCGAATTTGTTCTATTTTCAAAGATTTTTACATTGAGATCAAATAAAAATTTGAACACCGTTTGAGGCTCTTTTATCACTGTGAATTTCATAAGAGTATAAACATTTTAATAGTAATTATTCAGAATTGTATTTAATTTGCATACAATTCAAAATAAAATACATACAAAATTTTAAAAAAAACACAGAAGTAGGGGATAATGCAATGTTCTTTTTGGCAACTATTCAGGCAGCAGAGTGCATGACTTATGACCACATCTGCCTCATCGCACTGAGGACCAGGGCTTCGAATCCCGGCCCCGCCTGTGTGGAGTTTGCATGTTCTCCCCCTGTCTGTGTAGGATTTCTCCGGGCATTCCGGTTTCCCCCCACATCCCAAAAACATGCATGGGGGGTTAATTGACAACTCTAAATTGCCTGTAGTTGTGAATGTGATTGCGAATGGTTGTTTGTTTGTATGTGCCCTGCGATTGGCTGGCAACCAGTTCAGGGTGTACCCCGCCTCCTGCCCGATGATAGCTGGGATAGGCTCCAGCACGCCCGCGACCCTAGTGAGGAGAAGCGGCTCAGAAAATGGATGGATGGAGTGGGGAGGGACAAATAGTAGAGACTTCTTTTGAAAAAATATGAAATTGACATCCTGGCATGTGACGATTTACTGGCTGGTGCGATAATGTACTTCGTGCTGCGTTCTACTATGGTCTGATACGTGGTCTGGGAGGAAGTATAAAGCCAGTCTCAGCAGGGGAGCTTCATTTAAGTCTACTGTGGCCACAAACGTGCTCCGCAGTTGCCCAGCTTCCTCGTTTCATCCATAGAAAGCCTTGACAGAACATGAAAAATGAACTTAGCAGCTACTTCTCCGTCACGGCCCCTCACAGATACAGTGATAGACTGTAATAAAACTTAACAGAACTTGATCATGAATTAAAAATGACCCAAAACCCATTGCGCCCTAGGTTTGCAGTGGTCAGACGCGTGAATGTGGCTATGTAAATTCATAACAGTAGGACAGAAGTACGAATGGTCTTAGGCCTTGAGACACATTTAAAAAAAGAGACAGATGCCTTAAGATTTACTATGTTGTTTAATTTCACACTTGATGGGTGGTAAAGCACTCAAGAGACCCAACTATTTGTATACAAACTATAAAATAGTCTCTTTTAAAGCTGTATTAATAACACTGATTTGGGCAAAACAGTGCCTCTGCCAGGATGCCCTTGGAAACCTAATTACAACCACTCATATTGCGTATTTGCTCTTCTTCTGAAATTCTGCATCACTGCCTGTGGCAACCGCCAACTTCACCTCCGTGCGCAATTCCATTGCTACTATGAAGCGCCTGATAATGTAAATTGATTGTTCTAAATTTAGGATACCTTACAAAAAAGCGTGTGTGTCTGAGTCTGGGCAGTGCACTGCAGACAAATAGTGACCCTAAAAATACTATGAAGGCAAGTTAAAGGAAATGCAGTATTTTCTTGTGAAAGCAATTAAATTAAAGCATAAATTCTAAACTTGAATTAAATCTTGATGAGCGCTGTGGTGACTTACAAAGACAACTTCGTCATATCCAAATACGGCTTCGGAAGTAAAAAAGATGGGTATGCAGTTTGGAAATAAAACGATGTCGTTCTGTGAGGAGGTGGCACACATACTGTATCTCATCTCCGAAGGAACAGGTGCATTCGACTGAATATATTTGAGCTGACTTTTTGATAGGGAAAATGGCAAAAGTGTATATCTGTATTTGTGTAGATGTTGACAACTGAAGTGAAATCCAAGGTACTTCTTAGTTTGTGTATACTGTATTTTTCGGACTGTAAGGCACACTTAAAATCCTTAAACTTTCTCAAAAATCGACAGTGCGCCTTATAATCTGGTGCGCCTTGTATGAACGTATGAATTCTGGTTGTGCTTACTGACCTCGAACCGATTTGATGTGGTACACGGCGCTCAAAAATCTGTCAAAATGTTTTAGTATGACTGGTAAACTACGAAGCCGGATTGTCGGAGCATTACGGCTATTGTAGTGAGGAGCCTCACGGAGTAATACATACTTTGCTTCAACATAATATTAGGGGGTGTGAATAAGTGACTTATCTGACTGTTTTGTTTTGCTTAATGCGCCTTATAATCCGGCGCGCCTTATGTATGAAAATAGACCCGTTCATTGATAGTGCACTTTATAATCCGGTGCGCCTTATAGTCTGAGAAATACGGTATTCATTTGGGTTATTTTCATATAATTTGATAAACAACGGGAAAAGACATGGCCCACTGAATTTCCTTTTGAAAATCAGCTAATTTTACTGATATGAGTATTTGAATTATTGGCAGTTGTTATCCATCGAAAGGTCATAATTGTTTCGAAGAAAAAAAATATTTTAAAGTAATATCAGCAGCCATATTGCGGAAAGACGCGTTGTTTCATGTTGATGCACGAGAGAGGTTTCCGTCCATGCCAAACAAAGAGATGAGTTGACTCAGAGGTTTTGTACATGCCTGTTCTGTACTGTACATGCCACAGGCACTCATACAAAGGCGCATGATTGGTTCCTGGCGTGACATCGACCAATGAGAGCACGAGTGGATTCACCCCGTGAGCTGATAGGCTGCGCATCATCGCAGGCTCACCCAGCATCTTCCCTTGTTGTCTCTCGCCAGTCTCGTCCACGCTGTTGACTATCTCGCATACTGTATCTTAGTGTTGTGTTCGTGATAACTTTTTTTGTTTAAGCGATAACCTTTTTTGATTACAATGCTTACAATGCCGCCTAAGCGCTGTGCCCCTGCGAAAGCTTTTTCCGGGGCACCCAAGGGGAAGAAGAAGATGATGACCATCAGCGAAAAAGTGAAACTTTTAGATATGATCAAAGAGGGGAGAAGTTATGCATCTGCGGCACGCCATTACGGTGTGAATGACTCTACAGTGCGGTACATCAAGAAAGAGGAAGCAAACATCCGCAAAACTGCTTCCTATAAGGAAGCGAAACGTGTGGTAACTCCGCGTAATAAGAGACGGGCTTATGTCCTTGTACAGGGGAATTTTGAAGCAAAAGAAAAAACAAAGACAACAACTACCCATCACCATGATTTTCTCTAAGGTAAAACCCCAGCTACACCATCAGCGCCTCCAGCAGAAGAGTCTCCGAGTGAACCTAAAGCCTCTACGAGTCAAGTGAGAGCCTCTCCTCCGCCACCAACGCAAGCCTCTCCGCCTCTCTCAGAAGGCAATGTTGATGAACGTTAATTACTCTGTAAGGTTTTATCATTAAAGAGTTAAGTAAATGCATGTACTGTTGTAATCTTTGTCTCAAATATGTAAAGTATAAATACTGTTTACATATTTTAAACAATCTGGTACCCACATACACGAAAATTCCAAGGGGGGGGGGCAAATCCTACTTTGCGTTTTTTCACCTTTCGCGGGGGGTTCTGGTCCCCATTAACCGCAAAAAACGAGGGATCACTGTATATCAGATTCTCTCCTTTTGCTTAATATGCCTTTTCCATGAAAACGCAAATACATCTTAGTGTCTTCAGAGTTCTTTTTGTTTTTTTGCTTCATTTAAAAATGGTCCTTCTTCAATGAAACTGTCTTGCCACTGGAGAGAGCCTCATTATGTTGTTGCAATACACCAGAGGGAGATATGAATGACTATGTATGAATTTATGAAATTGTCGGAACTATTTGCATGCCTTTGCCATTATTACGATTGTATAAAGACATGAGTTTAATGGGTTTAATGAGTAGTCAGGATAATTTATGCACTTGTATCGGCAGAGTTTGAATGGCAACACGTAAATTATGCCACGGTTCATGCTTTTCACATCTTTACATTTTTTGAAAAGAATTGTTCTTCAATGGTGGTGGTCGACTGGTTAGCACATCTGCCTCACAGTTCTGGGGACTGTGGTTCAAATCCCGGCCCTGCCTGTGTGGAGTTAGGATTTCCTTTAGTATGAATGCCTAAAATTCTAAATAATCAATAACTTTTTGAAAATAGGACTTGAAGTGTGGCTGTTTCAGCATGGGAGGCCTTAAGCCATAGAAAACCAGGATGGCACAAAAAATTGCAAATGTACTAATTGTCTTTACCGTTATAGATGAAATTAGATGAAAATGAGCCCTGTGGTGTAAATGTTAAGATTGCCCTGCAGCCACGCTGATGGTGCAGTGTAGTGGGTGTGCCATCCATTTCACATGCAGGCTAACGGTAGTGGAGAAGGATGGAGAGAGAGAGGGTGGGTGGATTTTGGTTGGGTATCTGTTTGGAAGATGTGATGGAAGGGAGGAGGATTACCAGCAAATGCTGATTAGCTGACAGCTTAACGACATGCTGTGTTTTCGTTGTTATCATGAGCACATGACCTGGGGCTGATTGGGAGGAAATGAAATGATATTTTGATGTTTTCCTTTTTTTATTTGTCGAGAGAGGGAGAGAGAAAGAGACAGTGCTAGCTGGGGATTAATATTCACGTCACATCAATTCCAACATGTCCCGCAGAATAATTAGTGGGTGTTTTCAGTTTTATATACAGTACAGCGGGGTGGGGATCAAATCAAATAATGTACTTTACATTTGCAGCTTTGTTATTTTCATTGCTGTACAGCCCTAATTAAGTTATATAGCACTACAGAAAATAATGCTGTAAGTCTTACATTGGTGTTTATTTTATACACAGAGAAACCGTTATTAGTATTATCAGCGCTTGAACACTTCAGCGTGAATATGAGTCAATGCATCCAAAAGGGCTGTTTTGATAAGGCTGCCATACATTTCATCGCCCCTGTCCTTTTCTCCCCAAGATGAATGCGATTGTGAGATGGCAGTGAGTGTCGTGCTTGTGGATGAATGGCAGTGACTGCTCTGTGTTTTCTGGCTCATTGCCTCAAAATGACTCGCCCAGTGTCACTGTCAACAAGGGCTGGGAGTGGGAGGATTTTCATCTTTTCTTTCCTGTTCCTTTGCTCGGCTGCTGTGTGCTGCAGATCTGTCTTTTCTCCTCTCCTCACCCTCCACAAGGCTGCCAGGCCTTCTTTTCCATGTGTCTCACTCTCCCCCCACCCTGTGCCATTGCTTCCCTGGAGCTTGTGGAGTGGGGGATGGGAGAGAAAGAGGCGGAGGCAGGACTGAAGAGATAGTCTGCCAGGCTTGCGGGGAGGCGGTGGAATTCTGCAGGTTGCCACGGTGAGCTAGTCGATATCACATTGAGTCACTTAGCTGCCAAATGAACGAACCTTTTCTCTGCTCTCTGTCTGCTACACAGTGGAGACGGATTGTGAGCGTTTGTGTGCACCCCCAACCCAGGCTACTGTTGCTGTGCTTCTTTTAGCATCGCATACTATAAAATAAGGGTAGCTTGCTTGAGCAGCAATGAAAATGCGAACTTCATCGTCTAAGGCTAGTTTATAACATTTTGTAAACATACTGTACATTCAACAAAATGTATTTGAGGTTTTTATATCTACCATGTAGTCACTGATGGTGTAGTGGTACACTCGCCTGACTTTTGGTGCGGGCAGCGTGGGTTCAGTTCCCACTCAGTGACGGTGTGAATGCGAGTGCAACTGGTCGTCCGTGTCTATATGTGCCCTGTGACTGACTGGCGACCAGTTCAGGGTGTAGTCTGCCTTTCGCCCGAAGTCAGCTGGGATAGGCTCCAGCATCCCGCAACCCTAATCAGGATAAGCGGTGTTGAAAATAGATGGATGGATGGATGGATCTCTCCCATGTCATATTTCCTCAGTGTCGTTTATTCAATTGCATGCAACCTCCTGGGTTTTTGACATCAGAACCGGAATTTAAAAAAATATTATTTCATGATAGGTCAGGTGTTTAAATGATAACAATGATAACAATCCACACATGTTTGACATAATAAAATTATCCAATTGTAAAATTGAAACAATTATTTGAAATTAATATTTATCTTAATGGACACCAAGACATTACGGTAATGTGAAATAATTTTGCGTGCATGTGTATGTTGGGTTAGAATTTTGAATTGGTTGTATACAAATCATATATACTGTACAAGTACTGTAAGTGCCTGTCCACCCACCAAGTGTGCCCAATTCTTATGTCACCATTTGGTGACGTGTCTAGCGCATACGCCACATTGGCAGAGGCACACTATGTAATTGACAACTGTAATTTGGCAACTGTGTGATGAAGTGCTGCCTTTACAAGGGAAAACTTTCTTCAAATTCTGAATCGGGGCTCAAAACAGCTTTGCCTCTCGTGGTTGTCAAAAACAGCTGCTTTTCAAGAGTGTCATTATTGATCTTTAGGGTATTTTGACTAAGGCATTTCACTGACATGTTCAAGACACTTGGCAAGTGTATAAATGTGCAAAAAAAAACCTGTCCTTTAATGTCAAACCAAGTTTCAGCCTTAAAAGACGTGTGGATGCTCTGAGAGTTGTTGTTAAGTGCAAATGCATCCATTTCACTTCCTTTTTCTGGAACGCCGTCCAAAGTGTGAACTTATCTGAGCAAAACTAAAAGCGGGCGTGATGTGACTCAATAAAATGTCCTTTTTCATCATACTGTACCTTCTCCTTCACAGCTCGCACAAGCTCGTATACAGTATATCACTCCCAAAATTTGACAGAATACTTTTTTTATCTTCTTATTCTTGATGGAGAGTGGGAGAACATGTTTTCTTAGGAGTAGTTTTTCAGAACGCAGAAAAGCTTTGAAATTGTGTTCATTATTTTTTGGAGGAATCTTCAATTACACGTAGAGGGAAACCGCCTTTATGTTTTTTCCCCCTCCTGCGTCATCATCATATTTTATTAATACTTTATCTAAAACCCTTTTGTGTCTCATGGGGTGCGCTAAGTGTGTATATGCTAAATATCCAAGCAGTTGTGCGCGTGACAGCGAGAGGGAGCCTATCTGCTAATGTCATGCAAATTACAAGCTGCAGGCCCGCGTTGAGGGAACAAGGCCATTGATTGGAGCACCTCGCACTGTTGCTGAGCACCCCTCAATAGTGTCCTGTGGGGGAGCAAATATGCTTATTGTGAGTTCATTTTAATTTTTCAAGAGGTTGTTATATGCTGCGAGGAAACAGGCCTTAAGGGAGAGAGGGAGAGATGTGACACAGTAATCTCAGGTCAGTATTGCTAATTAGTTTCTAGACATGTTAAATAAAAATAAAAGAAAGTGAAACATAAGCAAATATTGTTAATGCCCACATGAATGGACAGCCCACACCTGCCTAACAAGGACTATGCAGCAAAAAAACAAGGAGTCAGTTTTATTCCTCTGTGGAAAATAGCTGAACTGGAGTCACATAGTTTAAACGATTGCGATAACACAATCTGACTCACACACAGTACACGGCTGATGAACAAGTCCCTCGAGTCACATGATTGATCCCCATCTGCAAGCAGTTTGTCTGTTGTGCAGGAATCCACAATGCTTTGCGTTTACAGGGGAAATTCGGCACCCTCTGCGATATAGACAAAAAGCACAACTCTTGATAAGGCAATAAAAGAGTTTTAAAATTACTTCTATATATTTTTTTGGAAAATGCTCAAACATTGACCAAAATATGAACAAAGGCATGAAGCACTTCTCTCAATCAACACATGAATAAAGGGTTGGGATAGACTCCTTGCTTACTACCGAAACCTTTTGGACAATTCTGCCAATGTCCTATGTGGGATTTGATCAAATCGGTAAAATTCTTCTATTTTTAAGATTCTAATTCTTTACATAAAAATACCCTCCACGGACACAGATCCAGCTGGCTGGCAACAAATATGATGATACTACAATTACAACATTTTAGTGTAACAAACAATGAGAGTATGTCATTTCAGTTTTTTTTTTTAAAAACCCTATTGACCCAAAAAACCTTCTTCAGTCATTCAGAAGTTGTTCTTCCCGAATTTCTATGTTTAATCTGATCAACTCATTACGGCTAAAGATTTGTTTTGTGGGAATAATTTGGGCAAGACCCAGAGTGAGCCCCATCAAGGCATGCATCAGATTGACCAACTTCAAAGTGCTGCAAGCTGCAAGATGCTGTCCTGTTATAATCCAAATTAAAACGAATAAAGCAAGAGACGGTGCTAGAACATTTAACACAATTAAAAAATAGATTTGTCAGGAGTAAATTAAGTACAAAGCAGTGTAGTGCTCCCCTCCTTTCAGCAGCATAGCCTCTGCTCTGCTGGTATTAATCACCTTCATTACCAGCTTTGCACTCATCGCTCTCTCCTCACCCACTGTATTCAACTTGACCTTTTCCTCCTCTTGGACACATCCACTCACAACCCAGGAGCTTTTTTGATATGTGGGAACATTTTCTCTGACCAGACATCTCGCACCCTTGGTAACACCTTGGATGCGAGGATGGGCTCGAGAGGAGAGGGGGGTCAGAGAGAGTGAGAAGAGAAAAAAAGGAGAGTGGGAAATAAATGCTCCGAAAGGGAAGAAATTGTGGCACAATATCATAGGCTATAATGTCACCGAATAGATTGGTGGCATAGCTAAGTATCGGAGGGTATTTCTCAAACCTTTATAGTCCGAAATGTCTTTTCATCTGGCATTTTAAACCCTGTTCATATGCTTTAAACTTCCTTTTTTCATCCGTGTTCCTACCCGTTTCCTTGATAGACACAAATGGGTATAAGGAAGGGGATAGGTCTTGAGTGTGCAAGGGAGAAAGTACTGTATAGCATTAGATCTTTTTAAATACACATTAGAGTGTGAGACAGTGAGAAGAATTTGATTAGATTCAGAGGGAGGTTTTAGAATTACACTTGAATTTCATTGTGAGTAAAAGAGCTGCAGACAGATAAGAGCGCTGGGGGTGAAGGAGGGAGATTTGGAGCATTAAGGCTAAATTAGCAGGAGTGGGCCTGAGAGAAATTAGATTTGATTCAGAGGCTGAGCGATGGGGGGGGTGACTATTATCCTTCAGATCTGTGAAAAGTCGAAAGAGGAAAAAGTCAAAGTGAGCGAGAAGAGGAATGGGATTGAATTTTGTGAACGGAATCAGAAAAAAGCTGGACGGTGGCACCTTGAATCGAGTACCCCAAATATGAGTTTTTCGTGTTGCAAGCTGTCGTTTGGTCAATATTTTGTTTTGTGTTGAGAGCCAAAATTTGATTTCTGAGCATGCTTTAGATACGCCACCGCTTGAGTGAAGTGAATAAAAAAAATAAAATAAAACAAAACAAAACAAGGAAAGCTACAGTCACCAAGGCACTTTCAGTCATTTATTGAATAGGACAAACACACTGAAAAAAGTATAGGAAAGCTATCATTCGTTTATGAATTTTTAAAATTGAAATTGTTGAAAAATCTTAGTTTACTCGTTTCAATTGATGTAACTGGATTTTGGTTACTTCACCATAATTTAAATTTACTGCAGGACACCAAACTGAAATGTTTCATTTAGATTTAGGATTTTCTTTAATTGAATGTAATTAGCACATTTATTGCGGATTTGGAGGGAAGAAGCGACGTTGAATTGTTTTTTATAAACTTTGTATTTGGTAACATTACAGTTAGTTTGAAGTCATTTATGTTTTTAAACATGTCTCTGTCCTTGACTGGACATAATATTCAGTGCTTGAACCCGACGTACGACTGTCTGGAGTGTGCAGGCCAACTCGACAGTAGCCTGCTGGGGACGGGAGGAGCTTCTGCTTAAATGTATATATTTCTCTCAGATAAACCATAAAGACACCATTAAACGTTAAATAACAACGGTAAAAGCTTTTTCCTGGTGTGAAGCTTGTATAAGCGTGTGAATGTGTATGAACACTGAATCTCGCCGGTGTGCTTTTAAACTAAACTAAGCTAAGTTAGCAAGAGCTAACGTTTTGGCTAACACTGGTAATGTCTGTTCCAAACATTCAAACACGGTTTACATAAAATAAAAACGTTCATGTTAAACTTTCAGGATACCCTAAATGAATCATTTGTATTGAATCAAAGCTAAAATGTTAAAAGTGACGGATTACCTAAAAGGTTTTACGTAATGCATTGCTTATTTTTTTCAGTGCAGTCAAACACAAATGCACAATGAAAACAGTCCGAATGACCATGGAAAAGACGCTAGCACTGAACTAACCGCATTGTAACAGGCCAATCCGACTGACGACAGCTCCTGACTTGCGGACTTGGTCGTGGAACAAATTAAACTCGGGAGTCGAGGTGCCACCGTCTTGCCAAATGAGGCCTCGTGAGCGTCTCGTCACCTTTTGCTGTCCGGTCAGTGGGTTTTATGGAGCTCATAAACTGCCCCCAGTGTCGTCGTCCACATGCAGAGAAGACAACAGGAGCTACGCTACCTCTGTCTCACTTGAGTAGTCTCAACTCTGAAGTCTGTTCCAGCCTCCAAAACATCATTAAAACCCGATGGCTCCCTTTCCACGCACACGCCATCCTGTGTCCCCACCCCGCAATGTCTTGTGGTAATCATGTTTAAACAACACTGTGTTTGGCTACGGCACGCCCCCCCAACCAGGCCCTGAACAGGTGGTTATTAACGGCTCATTACCTACGCCAAGGAGGCTATGTTTTCATTGCCGTATTTTTGGGGTCAATTAGCAGGATTGTGCAAAAGCCACTACTACAAAAACAAACAACAACAAATACAAAGCTAAAAGAAATGCTGATTTCAGGAAGAACCTGTGGACTTTAGGTATGGATCAAGGATTTTTATTTATTTTTACAGTGCGTGGGTATTTTTCAACATCTAAAAAAATTATGTCAGTCGGTGGACATAAATTGGACAGAAGGTGTGGAGTGCACACTCACATTCTGTTATGATTCTAATTCAAATTGTTGGCCTTGATGGACGTCTTTACTGTACTGACTGCCACTCTAGCTTTGAAGTGGCGAGTCATTTGTGAAAAAAAAAAAAAAAAGTGAAAATAAAAATGTCTTGTAAGTTTGACACACCACAAAAAATAGTGTCATTAACCAGCTTGCCAAATTTGAATGAATAAAAAAAATCGTCAAGACGCTTCAAAATGATGAAAGATCAAAACGTTCTCTGAGCTCTCTGACCCTGTTGCCGTGTTCACTGAATGCGTTGAATGCACGCTCTGCTCGGCTTTCACCTGTGACTCAAATATGTTTTTATAGTATGTGCTCCAATGTCGGTAGCGTGAGCCACAAGCTGAATAACGTGTGCCGCTGTGTTTTATAAACAGTTAACTTGGCCTGAAGTGTCTGTGTAATTTGGGGACCCACACACGACACAAAATCGAGTGAGGTGCTAACTTACTGGATGACGGCAATGCAGGCTAGAGAGCTAGCGGGCCGGCGTGCTAGTGAGCTAGCGAGCTACGCCGGTTCAAGGTCCGCATCCTTGGGCTTTGTTTTAGCCCCGCCCCAAAAATCCAGACAACTGAAATGGTGAAAAAGAGTTTAACGCCGTATCTCAACAAATCCAGTACTTAATCTGTTCTGTCTTTGCACGTTTTCAGCACTGATCTTCACTAAAATCTCACTGAGTCACACTGAGTCTTTTGTTTTCTCATTTTGAAACGTCAAATGGATAAAGAATAGAGAAATGTAATAAATAATTCTAATAAAAGCAATGCCAGTGTTGTAAGAAAAGACTAAATTCTCTGAGTATTGTGCAAGTCTACAGGGTTCAGAGTCCAATTTGGCAACACACGCACACACGCACATACACGCACACACGCACACACACGCACACACGCACACACACACACACACACGCACACACACACTGAGGGTGGCGTGGGACCAGAAGGTTTTGGCAATGTCAGCGCCACGTGTCGGGGCTGTCCTTGGGTTCTAGCAGTCTTAGAGAACCTGCTGATTTATGAGGCCAATCGTGCGTGTGTTTGTGTGTCTGTATGTGTGTGTGTGTGTGTGTGTGTGTGTGTGTGTGTGCGTGCCTGTGTGTGTGTGTAATTGAGGCGATTAGAGAGAGTGTGACACTCATACCATATTGCGAAAGGAATGACTCCTCTTTATATTGAAAGCAAAAGTAAAGAATTGTTCGGCATTCAGAAAAACACATTTGGCCAAATCATTTAGTTTCAGTTGAACAAGACACTCAGCGTGGCCTTATAAGGAGTAGAAAATCTTAAATGTTTTGCTGTTTTTAATGTTTTTAATGTCACTAAACCTTTGCAGAGATGATGATGGTCAGTTTTGACATCACGTCTCCTAATTTAACTTTTAACTTTTACTGTGTACCATCCATTAACTTTTACTTGTATAACACTTTTACCTTGAAGGTATAATCTCCTCATTTACCTTCACATCAGCATCAGAAGTAATGGGCGGTTCCATATCTTGCTCAAGGACACTTGCTCATGGTCACTGGGGTTGCGTAACGAACCCACAACCTTTGAGTAGGGAGACGCCCACCTTACCACCAGGCCTGTGCAACCCCATTCATAGCAAGTTTATTGGATTAGCTACTCAAGAGACAATATAATGCAACCTTTGTCATACCACAGTAATAAACATACAGTATGCTTCCATTCATACAAATAATCTCTGATTGTGTCAATTAAAACTGGGCATTACGATATTTGTAAAAGCAGAAGCCTTTGTATGCGATCTCTTTCGCTACTTTGATTGATATGTACAAAAGGTATGACAACACATAGTAGGAAAATTGTATGAGAGATAAAAAAGAAAATGGAGCAACATAATGGAATTCGTAACATAACAATATTACTCTGGTATAACATTTTTATCGACCTGTCAAAACAGGAAACATGGAATTAATGGCAGCTTATCTTCACCAACACAAATTCAGTTGATGGATTTTGTCCTACAAAGGAGGAGAATTGTTCATTTGGACAGAAACACTCATAGAGTCTTTTCTCCTCTGACTTTAAAAAAATACATGCAAGGAATATAAACAAAATATTTGGGGAACATTTTCCAGGTTTATTGAATTTCATCCCTGATGACTTGCCGACCCAGTAGGTTGAGTTTGCATGCAATTTGATTTGTGTCCCACAAAACTCTTTGATATACCTCTGGTGCTCATGTGCTCTCAGGTTTAAATTTTGCCCTGCTTCGCATACCAAATCATTCAAATTGGTAGCTGCTTGCACGAGGGCTTGAGAGTTTGTGTGTATGTGCAAAGGTGAAAATGCACAATTTTCTTGTACTTCTCTACGAGGAAATCTGTATTCAGGTCCAAAGCTTTCTTGGTTTCACACACACACACACACACACACACACACCGAGGCCTACAGAGGGAGAAATAGTGGGAGATGAGGGAGAGGAGCAGTGAAGCGTGAATTATGGATTCTGAAGGATTTCCCCTTGCTATTCGATGGGTGAAGTCAGAGAATTGCATGACAAAAACAAGAATGAAACTTTAAATGTAAAAAAAATCAATTAGAAAAATCCCTCAGTATATAATTTATTTTTAATAAATATTTTTTATATATATTTATTTATATAAATATACAGAGGTCAGGGTGATCGAATAGACTTGCTGGACGAACGGCAGTAGAACAACCTCCTTTTTTTTGTCCTCAGGCTGCAGTCAGAAGGGGCACAGTGTGAAGTGGTGAATGCTTAACCATGCGAGGTAACGGGTCAAAACATTTTTGCAGTGGAAACGCTTTAACACAGACAGTAAAACTCGAGTGCTGATAATGCAAACACACGCACACACACACACACATACACACAGAGGTCTTGCCAGTTACAGATAAGAGTCAGCGTTCACTGTCAACTGCCAAGATCAAACATACTGTTTTTCTTATCTTGATTTGCCCTCTTTGTTTTTTCAAATGTTTCATTTTTCACATGCTTTAAACACATTTAAATTTTTAAAAACACAACTACAATTATTAAAATACACATTTTAAAGTATTTCTTAGTGTCTGTTGTGACTGTCTGGCTCAGAGTTCTTTTTTTTAAACTCCCAATTGATGTTTACACTCAAACTGAACCATAAAACAAAAGAGAATTAAACACTCAATAATTTTCCCTGAAAGGGCTTCAACACACGGGGATGTTTTGCCCAAAACATTTTTAAGGTGCCAACCACTTGAAAAAAAGTGTCGACGGGGGAGTTGATATTGATGGTGCTGCGTACCGGTTGTTGTAACAGGAATGTACAGAGCTGTACATGCATCATGAAAAGTAAAGAAAACCCCCCAAAAAGTAAAATATAGTTCTTTTTGGGGGCAGGGTGAACGACTGGTTAGCACATCTGCCTCACATTTCTGAGTACCCAGGTTCAAATTCGGCCTCGCCTGTGTGGAGTTTGCATATTTTCCACGTGCCTGCGTGGGTTTCATCCCACATCCCAAAAAAGATGCATGGTAGGTTGATTGAAGACTCAAAATTGCCCGTAGGTGTGAATGTGTGTGTGAATGGTTGTTTGTTTATATGTGCCCTGCGATTGGCTTGCAACCAGTGCAGGTTGTATCCCGTCTCCTGCCCACGGTTAGCTGGGATGGGCTCCAGCATACCCGTGATCCTAGTGAGGATAAGCGGTCCGGAAAATGGATGGATGGATGGGACTTTTTTTTTTTTTTCATTAAACACTTCTAGGCCATGAATATAAAACAATCAAATGAAACATGGTAAGTACAGCAGTAACTGAGTGTAACTTTTGTGTCACATGACGATGTATTACGCTGTGTGCCATAAGTACATTTGAAATGATGTATGTCGGGATTTTAAACCTCTTTTCTTTTTTTTTTTATAGATACACATAATGTAGGAATGAAATATGCTAACTGTGGACATTCCCTAAAGAAGAAATGTCTCGCTGATGAGGCTGCAGACGTACAAGGCAACTAGAAATTTGGTTGAGAGCAACGGATGATGATTTGAGAAATGAAACTTGCAGCATGTGCCCTTGAAGAAGTACAGTGAGGCCTCGTTTTTCACGAGGGATATGTGTCAGACCCACCTGCGGGAGGTGAAAATAACCTAAAATATGAAGAAAACATACCATTTTTAAAATATATATATATATATATATATATATATATATATATATATATATATACTGGCGGGACGGTGGAAGACTGGTTAGCACATCTGCCTCACAGCTCCGAGGACCCGAGTTCAAATTCGGCCTCGCCTGTGTGGAGTTTACATGTTCTCCGCGTGCCTGCGTGGGTTTTCTCCAGGTCCTTCGATTTCCTCCCGCATCCTAAAAAGATGCATGGTAGCCTTGAACAAAGACTCTAAATTGACCGTAGGTGTGAATGTGAGTGCTGAGTGGTTGTTTGTTTATATGTGCCCTGCGATTGGCTGGGGACCAGTTCAAAGTGTACCCCGCCTCTCCCCCAAAGTCAGCAGGGCTAGGCCCCAGCATGCATGCGACTCTAGTGAGAATAAGTGGTATGGAAAATGAATGGATGGATATGTGGTGCCTTGACCTACGAGTAACTCAAATCACTCACATCTCAAATCAACACTCCCCACTGAAATGAATGGATTTGCCATTAATCTGTTGCAACCCCACCCAAAAAAATGTTTGGTACGTTTTTAATAAATTAAAATAGCACCGTATTGAAAAACATACAATACATATTAAACACTGCGGTACCTCCGTTCATGTGCTGTTCCTTTAAATGAGTGCTGTCTCTCTCTTTTTGCAGCTCATTGTTACTGCAGCAGGCAGGCCATCTGTCTTTCTTTTAAAAAGGTGACATTCCAAAAACTTCAGATTTTTAATAGCACAATAACTTTTTCACAAACATTTTGCACATTTCGTTTCAGTTGGGATGAATGGTGAGGGCTAATTTACAGCAAAAAATGAAGATAGAGTGAATGTTTCGCATGGATGTCAGGAGGTACACTTTGTAAAGCTAAACAATGTTTGTCTGAAAGATTTGTTAGTCAACAAATTTGTGAGTGAACAGAGGTCACATTAAAACGTTCCACCTTAATTGCAAATTTTTTTCATTTAACAGAATGGTGAAGTGTCTGAAGCGCATTTATAACTCAAGTCAAAATAATAATACACAACTACAAATTTGGACGCGTCTGTATACTGTAAAAGCTCAAAAACAATTGGTTAAAAATCTGCGATATAGTATTGAGTGGGTGCTAATGACAAATCGTGATACATTGGGGGGGTCACTGTGCTTTGTATAGCTGAGAATGCCTAAAAGTGTAATTTTTCATTTAAGAGTATGACAGGCTCCAATTACATATTATACAAGTTGATAAGCTCTGCTGACGGTAAGAAGACATTGGTCAATGTAAGTGTCATGGAGTCCAGATTTTGTAATATGTGGGTCGCCCACGAGTGCAAGACTCTGCAGAGGGGAGTACTACAGTATATGTTGTTCGTGTGTGTACGGAAGGGAATAATAATCATCGCCCCTCAGATACACTTTGTGCTCAGCCAGATGCATATCATATAAACCACAAGTGCACATTCGTGGCTGAGATGGTATGTGAGTTGTATTCAGTGTCTCAGTTGGTATCTGTGGGGGTAACACATTGTAATCACAGCTGTAGAAAACATCCTGCAAGTGTGTGTGTGTGTGTGTGTTTGTGACAATAACTCCCCCACCTCTCTTTGGACCAACACATCTTTCTCAGAGCTGCAAGCAGACTCAGCTGTTTTCAGTCCACAGGGACTGACCTATACGTTAAACCTCAAATGGTTGTCATAATCACTGTGCTATCATAAAGGTTTCTACATTGGCTCATTGTGGTGCACCACAGTTCATGTTGTGATCACATCTGTTTTGTTGATTGAGACTAGTAAGGTTTGCGCTGTACAGCCATATCCCGAAGCTGGACTTCAACCAGAGTATTTTGAAAACTATACTGTACGCCACAAATCGCACCAAAGAATGCCAATTTCGCATAAACTGTTCTGTTGACTCCCTCAGTCATACAGAGATTCAGAATGAAGGGGACACAGTCACTGTTATTATTTATAACCTGGACATTTGTTTTGTGGAGTGAATTTTCATTTAGCGAATGTTTAGCTGGAAATTGTCCAAGAAAGTGTTAAAAGACTCTAAGGTAGTATTATAATAATATGCAGACAATTCAACAATGGCTTTTTCATCCACATGTAAATCTTACTCTGTGAATTCAATCTAACTTCTCAGCTTGAATGTCCCCTGCTGGCGTATTGCTAAAATCTTTATTTTAGGGACTAGTCAGGAATGTGGATCCCTTTTGGGGAGATGATTATGCTGGATCTATCCATTTTTGTATACTGTTTATTGTGTTCAGGCTTGCGGGTAGCTGGAGCTGATCCCAGACGACTTTGGGCAAAAAGCAGATGACAACCCGTCAATCAAAGGCCACAAATAAATTAAGATAACCAAGGGGGAACTGAACCCACAGGTAAGCGAACCACGGCACCATCTGCAACGTTGATTCAATTACTGTATCAGACATAAAAACAAAAGTTTAAAAATGTGTGTATTAGTTCTCTGTTGTAACAATGCTTTTTGACAATAAATGTAATACTGTTGGAAAACCCATTTATTTGCCTTTTAACAGGCGCCCCCGTTCGTGAGGAATATGCATTTGCCGCATGTACAGCATAACCGAGTGTGTGCCTTTTTTGCCAATTTGCCAATGCTTCATTTCCTATGCTAAACTGCTTACTCTGCCATTAATATTGACTCAGATAATACCGTGTTCGTCCAGTCTCAATAAATCCCGTGCGATATGACAAATTCGAGCTGGTGTTCTGCAAAATCATGTGCTGTTATTTTGATTGAGGGGAGGGCATCATTCTTAAACTGAAGGCTACCTCCCCTGAAACGGGGGGATGTCAAAGTCAGACTGAAAACTTGCCAGTCCTTTCAGCATTTCGCAACTGCAGGCATACATCCCGTAGTTTTTTTGTTGCATAGTTGCAAACGTTTTTGTTTATTTCAACAACCTCACCTTACACGCTGTATACAATGTATATGCTATTTCATTTCTGCTCATGCACTTTTGGTTAGATGCAATCTGCATTTTGTGCTTGTGACACGTGTAATGACAATCTAATCTAATCTAATCTAATCTAATCTAATCTAATGTAGTCTAATCTAATCCATTCCAATTACAGCCCTACAAATCCACTAACAAATTTCTGATTGAAGTAGTAGTAAACTCCTAACTCCTTCACATTTTGAAACCTGAAATACGTAAAGTTATTCTTCATTCTTCAATTGTCAAATCTCAACTTGCTCTCGTCCAATACTGTTTTTCTTCTGGTTGCTTGAGCTCTCTCGTGGGTTGTGTATGGTTTTGTGTGCACGCGTGTATATGTACGTGTATGTGTGTGCGGGCACAGTCATATTGTTTGCATGTGTGAGTTCATGTGTTTGCAGCTAGAAGAGTTGTCAGCGAGAAAAGGAGAACACGAGCTACCAAGGGCTGTGTGTAAAGACAGAGGCATCATACACACACATGATACAAGAAAGAATATTGAAATGTAACACATAATTAAAGTCAGTGAAAAAGAAGTTTACGAGCTGTGAACCTATGAGATCTTCTATCTTTTCCCATGCTCCAACAATTCAACTACACAGCTCAAAACAAAAGAACACACTTTACAATATTCCACATCTTGAATGAAAATTTACAGTTGAAAATCTTTACTGATTTACATATGCTGAGAATAAAATGATGGAAGAACAATCAATCAATAATGAACCCAATGAAATAAACTCAGAACAATTACATCAAGTATACAGACTGCACCCAACTCCAATTAAAACAACTCAGTGGCGCAGTTTTGCGTACGGCCTGTACAGTCTGCGCATGCTCCTGATGAGATGACAGATTGCCTTCTGGAAGCGGTTTGTCTCGGGCGTAGCCAGGGGTCAGGCCCATGGCCAAGTGGCCACCCGAGAGCATATCCTGCTGTGATTTGCTGTTGATCAAGTCCAGTGCTGAAAAACATAGGCCTTGAAAAATGAACTCTAATCAGCATAGTGCTGACCAATGAGAGCTGTGGAGCAGCGTAAAGTTTTCATTTTATCCATCATGTCACGCTGCAGCGTTGCACCCCTGGTCAACGGTCCTCCACATATTGACATGCCAATGGATTAAATGCAATACCATCATCTTTCACTTGAGAGGTACGCTAATGTATGCTAATGACATTTGTTCTGTAAACGTGTGAAAACTATTTTAAAGTGCACGTCAGCAACCGGATAAACTGGAAGATCCAAACATGCACTCCAGAGGAGTGAGAGTTCACCTTCTGGTTAATACTACATTAAACACATGTGCAACAGCTGTTTTTTTCCATTATGATTTGATGTATTATTATTATTATTTTGCTTCCAACATTTCCACAGTAAAAACATCACTCTGAACTCCAATGACAATCACACTACATTGATTTTTTATTTTTACTTTAAATAGAACAAGTAAAATATATGTCTATATATTTGACATAGAAGAATGCCATAAACACTCAGCTAAAATGCACATGAACCACAACATAAGAAAAAATTCACAACTGCACCTTGTGACGCGGTTGGTGGGGCCACAAAACCTCAAACATCTTGAGATGATTCTGAAACATAAACCATCTTAACCATAAACTCAAAGTAAGCTTCTCAAAATGTTTCGATTGCTCTAGCACAACAAATAAAAAGCAAAGTGAGCAAGACTCGACCTTCGACTGTAGGAGAAGCCTCAGCGAAATATGAAAACAATTTCTCGACTCTCTGGCTGTAAATTGAAAATGAATCTGTCCTTAAGTTCTGAAATGTTATTAGTGGTTCTTTCATTGTTGTTGAGAAATTCCCCTTCTCACGTGTCTCTTCTGTGTTGTCACTCTTTAATTTCAACTTTGCCCTGCAGTCCTTCAGCCGTTCCTTTCCGAAAACTGGTGATTCATG
This sequence comes from Phycodurus eques, assembly GCF_024500275.1. Lineage (NCBI taxonomy): Eukaryota > Metazoa > Chordata > Actinopteri > Syngnathiformes > Syngnathidae > Phycodurus > Phycodurus eques. Next base: position 15,805,218 of record NC_084530.1, read on the forward strand.
TACTCGGCTCTTCTCGAAAAGAACAAGATTATATGCGTGCAATCCTTTTAAAGAGAGCAATATGGAATGTGAGTGTGTGTGTGTGTGCGCGCGTCCGTGTTTTCATACTTTAACTACACAGTTGAACCCACAGCACATTACATTCCATGGCACTAATTGGGGATGCTACCCACATGCAACATCATGATCAGTATTTCAAGGGATAATTCAGGAGGAGATGATTATTTTCTAAATAAACTTTTAGAAAATAATAAAATAAACCGATTACACCTTATTAGCCCTTATTCATTGGGAGGTGATGTCTGGCTCTAACTTACATTCATTCATCTTCCGTTCCTTCCTAACCAGTCGCCCGCCGTGCCGCCGGCTCTAACATAGATGACATAAAATAAGAAGTGTCCCGAGTGACTACAAATCAATATTTCAATATATCAGCTTTCGAGGTGACATTCAGAATGGAAAGCATAAGGTAGACTGCAGTTATTACACGCACACACACACACACACACACACACACGCGCACGCACGCACGCACACACACACACACACACACACTCAAATCCTTAATAATGAAAGACTTTGAATAGAATAAGTTTGAAACTCCAAGATTAAAGATAAGAAAGTTAAGATAAATAAGGGTAAAATAGGAAGAGTGTCAGAAAAGTTCCAGGACTAGTGTCACAAAAGATATTTCAAATGCAAACTACATTTTCCACTTCAAAGTAATCCCCTTGGAGTCTAACACACGTTCCCAGTCTTCTCTGCTTTGCATTCTTACACTGCTGGAAGGATTCTACCGGTATCCTCTGCAGCTCCGCCATTACGGCTATCTTAATGCCGTTCATGTCTTCGGAAGGGGTCCCCTCGATCACCTCCTTGAGCTTGGAAAAGAGGAAAAAAAATAGGCAGAGCTAGGTCAAATGAGTAGGGATGTTGCTGCAGCACGCCGATGTACTTCTCAGCTCGGAACTGTCGGATGCTCAGGGCATTGGGAGCAGGCGTGTTGTCATTGTTAAGCAGCCACAAGTTGCTGCAACTCTCGCCTCTTCTCGCACACTGAACGAAGCAAATGCGTCAGGATCTATTTGGAGACGTGCTGGTTGATCGCCTAGCCCACATTGAAGGTGATAACTCATAATTTGTCATTTGATTTTAAAATGTATATTTGTTGTGACGCCAGTCCTGGAACATTTCTGACACACCTTGTATGTAATTAGCTGGGTTAGTCAGTTTTGTGTAGTGTCTAAAAAATAATTTTGAAAAAAAATAAAAACAGACTTCTTTATAATATTCTAATAAAGTGATGTAGTCAAAACTACACTTTGTTAATCACTTCGGACTTCTGACCATGTAACTATGCTTTAAGTGAGAAGTCACTAACTCATGCCAAGTTCAGTTGTTCCATGCAGCTTTTCCAAAACCTTTTTGACCTTTCAATGCAACCATTAGTCATAACATGGGTTAAAGGGAAATATTCTAGAAAACTGACTTTGTAATCTTTTTGTACAAATAGTCGGGTCTCTGAAATGTCTGGCCAGCCAGCCAGCGTAAAATTAAGATAGGTTTAACGATGTTCTGCTAAACTGTTGTTATGGATTCCACTGGTTTTGATGCTGTCTTCAGTCATAGTTTGGTGAAACTATTTTGAGCCAAAGCAGCTCCAGCAAACATAGGCGCCGCCATCTTTGCTATAAACTCCCGCTGCCTGTCAAACACAAATCTAATATGGCTACTCTTGCATTTGGGTTAACGAGCGTGTGGAGAGGAACCTCCGCCTCCACGCACAACAGCATTCTATCTTCAGCTGCCGAAGTTTGGTTGAGCGAGCAACTAGTGTGGTGTTTTTTTTGGCGTGTTCACAGAAGACAGTAAATGTTCTTTGTCTCAATTACAGTGACACTACAATAACAATACACACTATAGACAAAAAAAAATAAAATTGGGGACTTTTTGTCCATGTTAGAGATTCACGAATATGCAAGTTTGCCCACGAATAATGGAGGATAGGTTGCCGCAAAAAAGCAAAAACAAGGTCTAATTTTCTTTGTCAACATAGGGAGGGACCATGCTTTGACATGCCAGGACCTGTTTGCCCTTTATGACCCTATCAAGGTCTGAGAGCCCCGGACAATTTAGCTCCTAGGATCACTGGGACAACAAACCGTTCCAGCATGGTCAGGTGATGACTCAAGGAGGCATAACGAGCAATAATGCACATATTGTCACAGGATGTCGCAATATGAGAATAGCTGATATGCAGAAAGTCATAAATCTACAAGAAGTACCAGGCCTAAACATTCCAACAATCGATAGAAATATGGCCTAATAAATGAACAGTAACAGTGCATTACGAAGCAGACAATGTAATAAATGCAGATTGCAGATGCGGACTGCATATAAAACAGGACAAGTACCCTTCACTGAAAATCATGTTAAATGTGTTGTTTTCAAATGTATATTCTCGAAGAGTGATTCATTCTACAAGAGGACCTTCCAGGATGTTAAAAGTGTTCACACATCATGTGATCCTGAGGAAGAAATGTTCATGGATGAGGTGTTGGTTCATAGATTATGAGTCACAAATTTCAAGTAGACATCATCATTGGACATTTTGAAAACTTTTTTTTTCTGATGTCATCTCATTTGGGGCATTTTTTCATGAAACGAAATGTATCATTTCCTGCCTTATCTTATTTTGTCCCTCTCCAAACCCACGACCACTGTGCTTGTAATAATGAGGGTGCATGGTGGCGCCCGGGGCAGTCCCTGCAGCCAGCGAGGAGGGGTGGTTGTGGCGGGCAGGGGGGTGGTGGTGCATTGTGGGGGTTTCTGGGACAGTGTGCTCCTGGTGCGTGGGGATGCATCACTGGTATCATTTAATTCATAGCATAAACGTGACAAGGTTAATGAGTGGCAAAGAGAGCCTAGGGACCACCCTAGGGGGTGCGGGGGGGGGGGGGGGGGAGCAGGGGTCTGCACCATGGTAAATGTGTGTATATGGACGGACGGCTTGGGCGTGTGAATGGATTGGCGATTTAAATGTTTGTCTATCTGTTTGAAATGGTGTGAACATGATAGGTTGAGGCCAAAGTTCCGTACCCTGCCGGGAGGCATAAGTAATGCCCTTACATTTCTTTGGCTCTATGACTTATGCACTGTATCCTGAAAAAGGTTGTTTGGGTGAAAAGCAGATATGTACATTATGCGTATGTATGTGTGTGTGAGGACTGAGGTAAACCTGGGAATCAAGACAGTCAGTTCAGCAGTATCAGGTTTAGGGTTAGACAGATGGCAAAGCCTGGATGCGGTTTGTGTGTGTTTCTTTTTTCTTCCCTTCATTAGTTTTAATCACTAACAAAGACTTGGGATACATGGACACACACACCCAGACATGAATACATACATACTCACCTTTACATTTATTAAAAACACCTTCTAAAAAACAAATGCAAACACACACATCCACAAAAACAAAAATGCAGCTGTCATTCAACACCGGGGACGGGTGAGGGACAGGTTAGGATGGAGGACAAAAGCCCAGTACGCTGCAGAGGAGAGAAAGATGGTTGAGGACTAAATTGGCTGGGTGGAGTGATGGAAGAAGCAGACGAGAGGCGATGGTGATGGATGAGCAAATGGTGGCTGTGAGAAGGGGGAACGAGGCGGAGCGGGGGAAGGAGGACGAAGGCTATGTGCGGCTTCTCCATTAACACGTCGTGCAGCCTGCTGGTAACACTCGCACTTATTGTCTGTGAGGCATGCAGTTTACACTAGCCTTTGCCCCAGACAATTTAATTTGCCATCTCCTCGGAAAGATACAAATCTCTCTTGTTTGTGTTAACAGCAAGCAGAACACATTAACAAAGAGGAGATTCATTTACATTGCGATTTTGACAATAACATCAATATTTGAGATTTTTATTTTTAATGTTTTTTTTTTTTCTAGATACATCATAATTCTGTGACTGGTGTCTGGTTGCAGGTGTCAGAAAACAGCTGGTTTGTTTCATGATTGTGCAGGCTGCAGTCATATTAAGGCCTCCAGCACAAAGACAAAGGCCTTCAGCTCTCCTCCCCCTGACTCCCCCTCTCCCCCATCCCTCCCTCCTTCTCTCCCTGGAGACACTATCAGGACATGGAAAGGTCAGGGGTCTGGTAGCACCGCAGTAACCACAGACGTGCACGTGCGCGCGCGCACACACACACTCACACACCCACCCACACACACACACACACGCACAAGCGCACATACACGCACACAATAATATGCACATCTACCTGCTTTAAAAAAAAATATATATATATATTTAGCATCTACCTGCTAACAAAAAGCACCTGCAGACAAATCATTTCTGGAGTTGTAAAATTATTTCAAAAGCAGAATCTTTGAATCTTTTATTAGATGTTCACAATAAAGGGATGAGTTTTTTCTTTCGGTGCTAAGATAAATAGTGTCTGCTGCCGTTT